>NW_008585233.1:0-48433 GCF_000691845.1 Merops nubicus | reverse complement strand
CTCAGGAGCCAGCACGGCACTGCTGGGCTGCTGGGGAATCCTGAGTTACCCGGCTCTGGGAACAGACAGGGTCTCAGACAGGAAAGGCATCTCAGCAACCTTCACCAGCTCTAAATGCACCTGAAAAGCCTTAAAGGTCCTCTCTCCCACAAGTGTTACCTGATGTCCTCAAACTGCAGATTCCCACCCTCATGCCTGCTTTTTGCTAAGGACTTATTCATATGTTTAAAATAATACCCCTCTACCAAAGCAATATTTCCCTTTGCCCTATCATTTCCAGCTGTAGATTCCCACCCAGACCCTGGTTTGAGTTACACTTTAATAAATATGCTTGCAATTGAAATCATCTTTCCTTTTCGTCCTCCCCATGCTACAGATTCCCACATTGACCCCTCCTTCAAGCCACAATTAATACATAATTTATGTCTGAAATAAAAATCATCTCTTCCTCCTGCCTTACCCATTCCAGCTGCAGTTTCCCATTGCCATCCCTGCTTTGAGCCACGATTAATACATATGTTTAAAATAAAATAATAAAAAAGTAATCTCTATGCTCTGCTCCCCAGCTGCAGGCTCCCATTCCTATCTTATCCTCCATTTCCAGCCCGCCAGCTCTCCCAGTGCTACCTCCCAGTTGACAAGGAAGCCTCCCCCTCGCTGCAGCAACAGCCTCTGAGGTACCTCTTTATGGATCACTTCCACCTCCTTCAAGGAGGAAACCCCACAGTGTGGGAGGTGGAAGTGGCCACAACCCCTTCTTGCATCACTGAGACTTGCAGTAACAAAGGAAAATAAACCAAAAAAAAGCAGCAATTAGCAGTCAGTGGAACAGGGGCTTGCTGGCAAGGGACACGTCTGGGATTTTCTCCCTGCACCCTGTGGGGGTTTGCTATGACACACAGCTGTGGCAACAGGTGAAGCCTCTGCTTCAGTTCTGCCTCAGCACAGACTGCCAGTTGAATAAAGCTGAGTCCAGGTGAGTGCATAACCCGGTGTGAGGTTTGGACTTGATGGGTAGCCCACGGCACTGGCTCCAGAGCCTGGGTGGTGCTCCCTGTGGAGCTGACTGGGACAAGGATCCTGAGCAGTAATCAGTTCCTAACCCCGTCCTCCCCCCACCAAATACAAATAAATAATCTACCAAAACACTTCCTATAACCATTTATTGACGCAAGAATCTTCTCACAGGTGAAATTTTCCAGAAGTGTACTGATGGTGTTTCACTGAAAAATGCCTATCTGTCTTTGTCCTTCTCCTCAGTGAATGAAGCATCAGTAGCTGTCAGTGGGATGGGAAAGGGGCTGCCCCTGGTGCTGGCAGGAGGAGAGGGCAGCTTGGAGCCCATCACCATCAATCATGGAGGAGTACTTGGCAGGGATGACTTCCAGAACACTATTCAGATGGGATCAAGGTTTGAAGCTGGTTTCCCAGTTATTTATTTACCTGAAACCCCTCGCACTACTGCAGCTTCAAATTTCTCCCTACCCTCTTCAGCAGCCATGAAAAAAACCCTTGTAGATGGGAAGGGTGAGGGGAAAGAGAGAAGAGAAAGGGCCAGAAGGGCCTGGGGTGGATTCCCAGTGTCTCTGCATCACGTTGTTGAGATCAGATATCCTGGACGCTGCAGTGCTGCCGTCCGTCCCCACGCTGCCGGCGCAGTCCCCTCTCTGTGAGGCTGACAGAAGAGCTTTGTTCTGGACAGGGGGTTTCCAGCACGGCGACTCTCACCCCCCCTCATGCATCTCCTCCTCTCAGAGACTAGTGCAGAAAGGGCAGGAGGACATGGGGCACTCCCACCCCAACACTGGCGCACCCAGGACAGCCCGCTCTCGTCGCTGTCGTTAGCTCTAATTGTTTCTATGACAGATACCTGACTAACTTATTTTTGCTGGATTAAGCAGTTCTCATATAGTACAGTTAGCAGAGGTAACAGCTTGTTAGTTGAAAGCAAATGTCCTCCCGAGAGATGAAGTGGTGGGTCGGCACGTGGACCATCAGCTAGGTGACCTGGCCCTGTCTTGCACATGATGTATGATCTTATGCTCCCTTTACCCTGATATATCTATTTAGCTCAAGTGCTCATCAGGGAGGACCTTATCTCCTTTTGTATATTTGCACTGTACCTAGTACATTAAGCCCTGAGTGGATTTGGTACCTAGAAGTATTGAGTATTGCTATAAGGAGTAAAATAACAACTGTTCAAAATCACAGGAATCTGGGATTCTGTTTGGTTTGCTCATTAAAATAAATATCTAAAATCTAAATTCAAACTCTATGTATTAATTGGCCCCTCTGTCAAAGAGTGTACTGGTTTTTATAAAAGTAACCTTGCATTGAAAAAGGTAGTAGAAGGCATGTGGAATAAGATTCTGCTTCAGATGTATTTCTCACTGCACCTCTTGGGAACAGGGATCAGCTTTTCATCTCTTAAAGCTAAATCCAGAAAAATATCTTCTGTTCCCCTTGCCTCAGTGGATGTTGGAGCCCCTTCCAGGCACACGGGAGTGTCAACAGTCCTGCCCTACAAGCATAGGAGACCTGCTCCTCTCCACGAGACCTCAGAGAGGAAGAATGGTGAGGAAGGAAGAAGCAGTGCTGGGAGGGGTGGAAGGGAACCCAGGAGATGCACGCTTTTTTTCTTAACTCATTAGTGAGGCCCTTTGAGGGCCTCTTTCACTCATGGAAAGTCCTGCAGAAAAGGTTGGCATTGTTAATTAAAACTTTCACATTTTTCTTACTTGGTAGGAGATGAAATGCAGCTGTCAGTTTTTGCTGCCCTGATAGCTGTAAAGATGTTGGGCTGTGACCCTGGTCCTGTCCTCACTGCTATCTGCCCCGCTCCTCAGCCCTGCTCGCGTCAGCTTTTGGTTCCTTATTCTGGGTTGAGAAGTTTCTGTGGGGCTGGTTTTAAACAGCCACCCTTGCCTGAGAGCAGCCAGGAGCTGGGGACGGCCCGAGGAGCGCAGAGCTGGTGAGGCATACCCACACGTCTCACAGCACGGGCCTCCCCGGTGCTCACTGCTGCTCCAGCTGCCGCCACAACCACCCGCCAGGACCCGAGCTCTCCGTGTCCAGTGGGGCATGGCCGAGGAGCAGGAGAGAAGTCCCGGCCCTTCCAGGTCGTCTGGAACTTCTGCTTGAAAGCCACGGGATGTACTCGGCCGCAGGGTTGCGCTGAGGCCTGGGCAAACTCATCTGGCTCCTGCCTTGGTGGCAGGTTCTTTTGGGGCACGGGGGTGCGAAAAGCTCTGAGAGCTGAGCCCTTCCCCTGGCTCACAGCGAGTGCTGCTGCTGCTGCTGCTGCGGCGGCGGCGAGCTCGGGCAGCGCTCACTCCAGAGAATGACAGCTTAGCTTAAATATTTAAATGCTGATTGTGTACGAAATGAGGGGGGGAGAAAAAACAAAATGAAGTTAGGATTTAATAGCTGGTTTGCAGCTTTTGAGGCATTTGTGAACACTTGGTGGATGATGGATAGTTCTGCAAATATGACTTTCCCAAGAAAATCAGTCCATTTTGCAGCTGTAATGAATCGTGATATATAGTAGTCCACACGCCACTTGCCAGCCAGCTACCTTAAGAGAAGATGCTATGGGAATATTTTTCTTGATTAGATAATGGGCTGGTTGAAATTCCTTCAGCTTTACTGAAACAGAAGTTAGCAATTTCAGACATATCAGATGATGCATCAATTTTCTGTAAACAGAAGACTGTGCAACCCACTTTATTGAAAAGCCCTTTATACTGTGCTAGATTTAATCTCTCAATTTGAGAAGCAGCCCCATGAAATAAGATGTTTGCATGCGAAATCTCCCAGATTTCCAATGGAAATATAAAACAAAGAAGAGCATGTTCCCTTGGGGACTGCACCTATCTTGGATTAGATTTTCTCTGATGTTTTTGCATCATATTACCAATGGCTTCAGGGAAGTGAAACAGCAGTTTTCTTTCTTGAGAACAAAGGCTTGCAGAGTTAAAAAAAAAAGGTTAATATATTTAAAGCACTTTTGCCCACTGTTCTTTTTATTACTCTGAGAATTCTGGAGAAAAAAAGGTATCTTATGGTATTATTTTATAATCTGTGTTAATGAATTCTGCATTTAAGGCTACAGCCTGAGAATTCTGTAAAGGAAAATGATTTCTAAAGGAGCACTTTCTGTTTCCTATGGATGATGTTTTAACTACTGGTAGTGCTCTGACAGTGCACAGCTGACTCCATAACCCACTGGAATCAATGAAAGTTTTTTTTGTGTTTGGTTGTGGTTTTTTTTTTGTTGTTTTGTTTTTTTTTTTTTTTTTTTTAATTCTGTGGGTTTTGGAAAGGATCCACTGACCACACATACAGTGTATGTAAACTTTGTAGAAAGTTTTGGAGACCTGAGAGTAGAACTGTACTCTCCTATATCACCTCTCAGTTCTGACATCTTCCCCTCCTTTCCCATTGTTAGCTACAACTGATACCAAACCAGTTGTAAGAGCTCCTGGTGCTACAGGTTCTGCTCCTATGGCTTGTCCCACTGAATGCAACAGGCAGGCTTCATGAGAGGGAGCAGCACTAGGCACATGCAGTAGTTGTGCTCCTGTTTAGATCCATGGGAAGCACTTTGCTTTTGTTTTGCTTAATCAGTGTGGCAGATAGTTATTATTAAATTAATTAACAATTTAAAAGTCCTCGCATGTTGATGAATAACTTAAGAAAGTGGGCTTTGTCTTCTCTGGACAATGCAAATTCACAAAGCTCTTCACTAAGAAGTAATTCTTTTTATCACAAATAACAACAATCTAGAACTGTTACTAGAACTCCAGACTTTGGTGTTCAAAGCACTCAGTGTTTTTGAGAGTGCACTTTAATCCTACAGAGGGTTACAATGCTTACAAATAAATGCTTTAAAAAGGTGTTTTTAACAGATTATTCCCTTACCACAATAAGACATTAGCAAGAGGTGCTATGATTTAAGAACAGATTAAATAAAAACCATGAGAGTAGATTGTCTGGGAATTTATATTCAGCCTTTTAAGAATATTTAGTGAAACAGGGAACATGCAATGATTTGGAAACATGTCAGAAGGAAAACCAATATAGAAATAGATTTCTGTGGAAAGCTTACTTGATTGTAGAACTCGTGGCCTCAGAATGGTAACAAAGCAAAGCAACGACCAATTCTGGGAGAAAAAATACAAAAACCAGTCAATGCTATGAATGGCAAGAGTTTCTGGATCCCTGAATAAGGATATTTAAAGTTAAAATAAGAGTTTGGGAAGCATGTACCTACAGTTCACCTGATCATAAATGAATAGTTAATTCTTAGGTCTTAATAAACTCCTCCAATCCTTACATGATTCTACAGGCAACCTCAGAAACATTGTCTGCATCTTCTCAGCTGTCCCAGAAAACACTAAATTAATCTGCACACTGGTGCACTACCCCTACCAAAAATTTGTGATTTTGCATTGTGGCAGGTCAACATCAACTAAAGAGGCTTCACTATATTTCCTCAAGTTATTCTGAATCAGACTATCCAGATTGTAAACACAACACTAGCAACCCTTCTGAAAAGGTGGTATGAAATACCTTCCTGGAAGTTATATGGAATCTCCTTAATTTTCTTTAAAAAGCTTAGTAAAGGGAAGAGGTGGGATAAATCTTATGTCTAAGTGTAAAGGAGATAATTTAGGAATGAAACAGAGTCAGAAACTGAAGCATCACAGACTTGAAGGCAGCACTTGTGTTGGCATGGTGGAAGATAACTGCTGATGATACAGCTACATGGTTATTTCTCTTTAAATTTTACTTATCTGGTCTAAAGTTACAGTCATCAAGATTGTTCTTGAGGCATGCCAGTACTATTACTCCCACTCCCAGTCCACAGACTAACTGGGAGAGCAGAGAGGAGCCGGAGGGGAAATCAAACACTCACTTCCTCACCCTTAAGTTCTTTGCTAAGCTCTGTCCCTTCAGAGGTGCCACCTCGTTTGCAGTAGAACAGGAAACATCACCCCTCCACTGTCTAGCTGGTTCCTTTCTTCCTTACATATCCATAAATTGCAATCAGAACAACAGGTTCATCTCTTGGCTAAATTAATTCACTCAGACACCAGGTTATACAAGACAAACTATGCACAGCTCACTTAGCAGGACAATGTGTTAGAAAAAAGAATAGGGAAAAAAAAAAAAAAAGGAACCAAGCTGTAGTGCTGTGGGTAAAGCAGCAAGAGCTGCAATTCTGTTGCCTGAAAGTTGAGCAGATTGAAGTTTAACAAGGTTAAGGAATGCAATCCAACCTACTGCAGAAAGTAAATGACATAACAGAAAATGATTAGCACTTCCTCTGCTGGTGTTCCTGGAACAAAAGACAACATCTTCTTAGACCTCCAGACATGGAGAGAATTGCCAGCAGTCTGTCAATCAAGAAATCAGATAATCTTCTGGTAAATTGCTCAACTAGTTGTCTACAACCCATGGAGGTAATTATTTGAGTAAAACTTCTGTTGTTGTAAAGTCAATCAAGGAAGAAGAAGCAGAATTCAATTTTATGTCTGACACATAAAAGGGAACACCACCAGTAATGACAGTAAAGGAACCAAAAATATTTGTACAGAGCACTATATAAATGTAGCCATCCTCTTGCTGTGCGGACATTCCCGGGTTTATATCCAGCAAGTTCCTGCAACTAGACAGTAATAAAGATCTTTGCAGTGTTTTCCCAAATGGTTAACATGAAACTCTACCTGCTCCTTATAAAATCCTTTTGAAGAACATCTAAAGTTCAATTTAAGAGCAGCATAGGTCTGCTCTGCATTAGTTGCCCTTCATTCTCCCACAAATGCCTTTATGTTTCAGTGTCCATACATAAAAATGTGTGGCTGGCTGAGAATCTGTGTGTATATGTATCTAATAAATACATGATAAACCAATACATATTTATTTTAACAAATTCTGTATAAAATACAGCACTGCTACCTGTAGCTAATGTGATATAAAAACAAACAAACAAACAAACAAAAAAAACAACCAAACAAACAAAAAAAACCCACACACCACACCAGAAAGAACTGGAGAAACAAACAAACAAACAAACAAACACCAGAAAGAACTGGAATCTTCATTTTGTCATTGCTAACATCAGACCCCCGAGAGGAGTTCACCTCACTTGACCTGGGCCTCAGCTTTGAACTGCTGGTTGTTACTCCCTTCATGGTCCATGGAGAAAAATATGCATTTGTAGCACATCCTTCATCTCTTCCTGAGGTGGACACCTTACACAGATCTGACAAATCTCTCTTTGGAAGAGGCTGCCTCTCTCTGAGTTACCTGGAGAGTCCAGACAAGGATGCCAGAAGTGCTACCAGCTCAAGTAGTCATGATGACCACTTAAGCTGAAAGTGACAAAGTCCACTCTGGGGTCATGCTAGTGGAGGTCTGACCTTCCACTGAAGAGAAGAAAACAAAAAAAACCAGAGCCAGTCATTAAATATTCAAATTTGTATGAAGTTGCTAAGTTCTCTTGAAGCTCACTGTCCCAAATTAGTGGATACCTTTGACTGATGTTTTCTTTATGCCTGTCATCCTTTCCTCATCTGTAAGATGGAGATAACAGAACCTATTCTACCTAGGATAGTACCACTGCATCTCATACTTCAAATACCAGTCTCCCATTTCTAAAATGTTCACTCAGCTCTTGCTCTCATAACAGCTCACAGGAGCGCCTACAATGAACTGAACAATTCTGTACTCACCGCAGGGTCTGATGGTACGTATTAAATAAAGCCTGGGGCCCCGTGTCACCTGGGGGAATAAAAATAAATAATGGATGCTTCTCTGAATTGTAAGACATCACAGAGGAGCGACACTAGCAGAAGACTAGAAAAACAGGCAGGCAAACTGACCTCTTAAATTCCAGTATTAAATATAGTGCACTGCACTTATCACGTATTTGTACATATAGCCATTTACATACATTTTATTGTCTTCTTCCACACTATGTCATGGCTTTTAGAATGCAGATGAAGTAGGAAGAGCTTGAGAAGAATTATATCTAAGACAGACCTTGGCTGAACATAACCGTACAAGAAAACAGAGGAAAAAAACTCTATTTATATAGCCTCTCCCCCTCCTGGTTTTTAAAAAAGCCAGCTAATCACTACCAAGAACCAATATTCATCCCGCTAAATACAGAGTGGAGGGAGGACACCAGAACTGGTGTTACAATTAGGTTTCAGTATTTCAGCAGTGGTGTGGGGCTGTACTGCTGTGCTGGGGGGTGTTTACCCACAGCACCCAGCATGATCCTGTAAATGTACATATGGAAGTGGCACAGCTCTCTGCCTTAGAATTAGAAAAACAGAGAGCCAAAGCAAATATCCAGACTGATATGATCAAAATTTTCATACGTGCTGGTATGCAGCCTCCTTCCCTTCTCCCTGAGTCATCTTCTCTTAAGTTCAAGCTTTGGATAAAGCTGATTTGCATGCTTAACTCTGGGCAGCCTTATCTTAGGCCCATTGGAACGAAGAGGTTTTGCTGTAACTGAATTTCATCTCTCCTGTAAGGAGCAAGAACCTCACTTCAAGCCCAGTGTGACCCTCTGAGGCGTACTGCAGTGCGTACCATCAGGCCTCACTGGGTTATCTGCAGCTCCTCTGTGCTGCTTTCCTCTTTGAATCATATACTATAAGATAAAAATGAATGACACCCGTTAAAAGAGCACACAGCTAAGTCGAAGGGACACAAATGTATGAGATCATGTAGGATTTTTGAAAGGATGACTGAAAGAGAATTTTCCAAGCATCTGGTGGCTATGATAAAAAGCAAGTTCTCCCTATCCATTTGCTGTGGATATGATCTCATCCCAGGTGGTTTAAGAAATCATCTCTGAAAGGTAATTAGGTTAGAAAAACATGCACACTCAAATCTGGAGGTTTTGGAAGCACAGCTTGGATTTCCAGTGAAGTGTGGTTGGAAAATGCAGAGGCATTATCACATTCCTTATCGAGGGATGTGGAGGTGTCCTAAGACACAGCAGTGCTGGACTTGAGTATCTGTAAGCATCTAGGGACTGCAGCCATGCTTGCTAACTAGCCGGGTGTGTTCTTCAGGGACAGCCTCTGGGGCACCTCTCTCATGCCCCTTCTATCCATACAGCTCTTGTTTCTAACTCACTCACAGCTTTCCCAAAGTCAACTGCAACCCAAAATCACAGTGATATTAACAGAACCTCACTCAAAGGACAATATTAAACAAAACCAGTGACTGGCAGAGGAGGACCTCTGGTTTTGGCCAGCCAAATCCTACTGTCTTCATTAGGACTTCAAGGTGCCAGAACAACTGTTTTTTTTCAAGGCTGAGCACCTTGAGAAGCAAGGTCCCCCAGTTTATACCTGAGAACATCGAAGGTGCTAACAGCAGTACTTCCACTGAGGTGGATGGCTCCTTTGTAGGCTAGAAGCTGTGCTCAGCTAGCTGGTGACAGCCACCTACACTTGTGTGGTGACACAACATACTGCTGGGCCTCCTTCAGCAGCTGCTCATCTCCTCCAAGGTCCCAGCAGAACAGTGGGACAGAAAATAACCCCATCCATCCTCCATTTAGGACTAGGACATTAGAAAAGCCTTGGAGATAATGAAGCTAAGAAGGAAGATGAATATTAAGATCACAACGTGTACAACCTTGCATGAGCATACTTGCCAAAGTGACTGGGGTCTTACCACCGAAATTCAACTGCCAGTGGATGCAATCACCTATGCAAAAGTATTTTGAAAATTAAAAGCACTGTAGAATGCACAGAAAGAAATTTTGGCTGTCTTTAAAAAACACTTTTTCTGTCTGAGTTTGTCTTCTGACACTCAACGCTTGCAAGCAGCATAAAACTCAAAGTTGAACATTGCACCGTGCAAGAAAGGTTCTCACAGGCATTGTTCAATACTCTGCCAGGTACCTCCCATCTGAAAATAATGACAATTTTCCATACCCTAGGATAAGTGTACTTTTTGTATATATGTCAAATAACCACTCAGCCTTGCCATAATTGGTCTTTCTCTACGTTAGAAAAAAACCCACATGTTGAGAAGTAGCCACCTCTAGTAGTGGGACTTGCAGAAAAGAGATATGAAGCACTGGAGTTCTCATTCAGCCCAGTGTAAAATGTAAGCACAACGGCACTTTAAAGACATGCAGTCTTCAGCTGCATGAACTGAGGTCATCTACGATGACCAGATTCTGTTGCATCTGGAAAAAGATTAATTCTCTGACACTAAACCCTGAATTTCTGTTTTGTTGAACTTGTAACTGTTTAAAGATTCTTTCTAGTATAAACTTGAGATTGGCATATGAGTGCTGTGGATTACTGTGTAAAGTCCCAGCTGGAGCAAGTCTCTGAATGTATTGTGTAACTCACTCACACAGGAAGAAATGGAGAACCTGGTAAAATACTTCATTCTTTTGTAAAATATGAGCTAAATTCTTGTCTCAACCAGTGAGCAGCCCTGAATTCAATACAGTCACACAGGTATAACTGAAAGGAGAATTTTGTCACTTGTAGAAACAATAACCCCAGAAAGTTTCTGTTTGATTTATTATTTCTTAGCAAGATACAAAGTAAAGAATCACTGGATGTTTTTATAACTACATATCTTATTGCCATTGACTTTAAAGAACTAAAACTGTAGGAAACAGGAAAAAGAGCAGAGCTTGCCTGTAAAAAATGAATAAGGGGTGCCTGCTTTCCCTTTTTAATAGTTTCTGGGATCACATCTTAGTCTTTTTACGATATCCACTTGATCAGACAGAAAAAAAAAGACTGGAGGAAAACTATCAACAAAGGATCAAAGTAAAGAGACACTTCTGTCCTCTGTCCTACTTAGAGTCATATGATCCACCAGGTAGAAGGCAACATACTTTCACTGAGGTGAAACAATCTGGACAAGTTTCTTCTAAATGGGCAATACTGTGAGGCATGATAGAGGCAGCAGCAAGAGAGTTTATTACTGTGGTGACTTTTGGATCTCTAATATGCAGCCAGTTAGTGATCAGTGAAGTAGTTTCAGCAGCATGTGATGAGGCCGAGGTTTTTTTTGGTCAGTACATAAACCCTATGCAACCCACAGAACTCATTAAGAACTGAGACTAAACAACAAGAACTACTGAAGGTGCAAGTCAGCAAGGAAAAAATTTAGTTATTTTCTTTTCAGTATATATTTTGATGGGCTTCTTCAAAGGGTGCTACGGCCAAACCGTGTCCCTCACATGATTCTGTTGTTGCACCTAGAACCATTCAGCTGCTCGTGGCTGTGCTCCAGGTCCCAGAGATAATTTTAAAGTTCTGAAGTAGCTTGCTTGATTCCACCCACATGAGAATAGGCTCCTTAAATGTTGCTTGTGTGTGACGGTCTTATTCAATTAAAATAGGTTCTGAAGAATAGATGCACACCCTGACACACAACGCTACGGACACAAAACTCTGCAGGTACCAATACTAGCTGTGAATTTGTACAGGATTTTCATCCACGACAGAGCCACTCATGTTCCACCCAAAACTCCCTTTTCCACAGTGATAGCAGCACGGAATTTCCAAGTATAAGATGATACCACAGACACTACAGATTACTTGGCATGGGAAAAAACTGGGGTTTCCCTAGGTGTGAACAGAAAATCTTTCAGGAAATGCATGAAAAGGCAGGAGCACAGTCACAGAATACTCTGTTGTCCACTCAGCTGTTATTTAGCTCTTTTAAATCTGATATCAGCAGTTCTTTCAGATATTTCACTTCTCAGTTCACCAGCCAAAATTAACATTCTTGTGAGCCAATACTCCAGCCATCCCCATGCCTACAGCAAGCATCACCTCATCCAGATGTTCCCTGCCAAGAGCAGGCGTAATACGTGTGGAACAGGGGTACATGTTTTATTTACCTTAATTTAATAATTAGTCTTCTGGATGACAGTGACCACATCTCCAATATTAATAGCCTCTATTGTGTGATCAGTAGTATCAATCACACCTGTTCCATAATGAAGCCCATAAAAATATTCAATCAGTGATGGAGAGGGCCTTTGAGATCCACAGAATGAGTTTCAGATGTTTGCAGAGTCCTCTGAGGTAGGCTGGAGCTCACACAAGGGAAACTCTACCAGGTGTTTGCAGTTTCATGCCTGCTGCATAAGTAATGTAACCCATAAAAAGGATTTTTTTTTCCTTCCTTCAGAGTCAACTCAGCCAGAGGAAGCAGAACAAGTAAGAAGATAAAGAAGCACTTTTGGAAATGGAAATTTTGACCAATAGGGCTGAAATTCACCTTAGAATTACAGCATTCAATAGGGAAAGTCTAAAAGATGTTGGTTTTTTTTCGGTGGAGGAAGACTTGAGGTGTTTTAGAGGTACAAGAATGCATGAATATAGAATCTGAATGCTGAAAACCATAATGTGTCCAACTTTGTGACTGAAATATTCAGTCTTTCCCCAAGTTTTGTGGACTATTTTCTTTCCTGTGCTCTATGCTCTGATCTTGTTGCACACTGCGTTCAGGCCATGCACCATCACACTTTTCCTTTATACAAGTCTTCTTTTCCCTAAATGCTGTTTTTCCTGTGGTTATTCTGTGTCTCTGGCAAGGAATTTTACCCCTTTGTGTCAGCCTGTTTGTGTTAGTGTAGGTGTAGGTGTAGGATCCATTCCATCAGTGCTTACAGACATGACCACCAGCAAAACTCACACACCACTGATCTCATTCCTTGTATCTGCACAGTGAGGCCATTACACAGCAGCTCATTCTCACGTGAAAGCTACCTATGAGTAGTTGTCCCATTACTCACAAGGGTAAAAAAAAAACAAAAACAACAAAAACCAGCAGGGCCAAGCCCTGAGTGGGAAATCCCACGAGAGAAAACTGTCTTGTTAAAGTTTCCATTGGCAAACCGAGACACCTCAAAACCAGCTTTCTGTGGTAAGTGAAAGTGTCTAATGCCAGGGACAGGTGAGGATGTAAAATTGGAGTAGATTAGCCAGGGGAAAAAAGTTAGCCTGTGTTTTTTGAGCTGGGCAGTGGCTACCTTTGTTGCAGCTAACTGAGCATCCCGAGCTACGGGAGAGGCTGCAGCGCGGCCCAGGGAGCGCAGCCGGGGCGTCGGTCGGGCGCGCTCCTCTGATGCCCTGCCCGGCCCCAGGGCGGCCTCCAGCAGGCTGGGGCCCAGCCACCGCCGTCATTGGTGCCAGCTGGACACGGTGATCCAGGCACCAGCTGGGAGCTGGGAGATGCCAAGCCAGGCCACTGCCTTCCCCTGCCCCAGATACCCTTTGCAGCGGTGGGAGGGAGGCTCTGCTCCCACAGGGATGCCTCCCCAAGTCCTGTGTGGCTCCAGCCCTGGGTCCTGCAGGGTGTCTCAAGCAGGCAGCAAAGGGCTCAGTGCCAATCTTCCTCCACACGCTGAGGTACGTCCTCCAGGATCCAGCCAGACTTCAGCCCCAGCCTCCTCCAGAGAAACCTCCCCAGTAATCTTAAAATTACACCCAAACTGAGACGTTTGCACCAAGCCCATCATTTCTGCACCACTGTGGTAGCAGCCACAGGGACACCCTCCCATGGTGTGCCTTGGGTGACAGCAGCCCCAGAGGGTCACGGCTTGGACAAAGCACCACAGATTTGGGAGCTAAATGCTGCAGAGGCATCTGGTTTCAATAAAACTAGAAACTGGGCCAAGTTTGGTCTGCAGAAGTTTCTTCCAGGTACAGCAGTGACGTCTTATCTCAGCAGCATCTTAGCTTTCCCATACCCTTGCATTAAAAGTCAAATAATATTTATGTGCATACACTTACAGCTTATGTGGCAATCTTTTTAAAAGACATTAACGTAACATCTTCATAGATGAGCCAGTAAGAATACTAAAATTATAAGTGACAGGGAACAATAAATCACAATATGACACTCTGAACATCCTTTAGGCTCTTTTGTTTGTATTGCAGGGACCAGACTTCTGTGGGTTGTTTCTTTTTAAAAACTATATGTAACCTAAAACAACAGCAGTAAAAGAAAAAGGAGACATGTCTGTCCAAATCTCACATGGGAAAACAGGTTTTTCTATATAGTTTAGTCTAAAATAACAAGTCAGTCTACCTTCCCAAAAGGGCCAGACATAAAAACAACTTGATTTGTGGCTTCAGACATATTCTGCAACATTCTGGATTAGCTTTAACCATTAGGTAATGCAAGATTCAAAACCTGTTACCTCCTTCATAAACCCCAATTCCTAAATCTTGAACTGAAAAGTGCATTCATGTATTTCATGGATGCATAACCCAAGAAACAGAAGTTTAATAAATTCTTGCATTCAGTGACTGGATCAGAACATGTGTCTTCTCTTTAGGAGATCAGGAGGTTAGGAGGTAGATGCTCAGACTGAACACAAAACTCAACAGCTGTTTTCATCCATTCCTTGCCTTCTTCTTCAAATGTCATTTGGATCACAAGCATGATGAGACAAATTAACTCTTTAAAAAATGGTTCAGATCACTCCTTTTGGGGGTTCATTAGTATTTAAAATCTCATCAATTTTTTTAACTTTAAATGAGAAAAATATATCAGATCTATTATGGCTTGCCCTTGGATACCCACAGCTTTTGCTAAGTGAAAAAAATCCACTACCAAAGAGTCAGTGTGACTTGCACACAAAGGGAGAAACCCCTTAGCTCATCAGGCTCACACTTGCACTTTCAGTCTCACTAAAGCAGGTAACTCCCCCTCAGAAGACTTTGCTGGCTCCTGGGAGGTTTCTCTAGCAGTGTTTTTTCCCCATTATTGCCCCACAGAGCAATGACCAGGGTTCCTTAAAGGCAGGGAAGGTTTTCCTGCTAGCTGCAAAACCTTCTGCTGCAGACCTTTGCTTTCATGCAGCCTGGCACTCATTTTGGATAAGATGTGTGACAATGTGAAACAGAAAATATATTGGGTGCCAAAGATACTATGCCCCTGAAAGGCAGCTGAATCCTTTCCCTCACTAGTTGTCAGTCAGTCCATATCTTGTGGTCTGAAGCTGCAACCTGCTAAGTCTGTAGCTGCAGTGACTCGAAACTTTGGATACTACTCAGCACTAAGAGCTACACAAACAAAAGTTGAAGCCAAGGTGTCACCATACCCAGCTCTAAAAACTGCCACAGTGATTAACCTTTGCTTCACTCCTCTCCCCTGGCTAGAACCACGAACCCATCAGTTAGGTGTGGGGTTACTGGGCCCCCCTCTTGCTCTGCAAATGGACATGGAGAGGCTGTGGCCATCCAGCACTAGGAAGGAGGTGGTGGGATCAGGGAAAAAAGCTCTGGTAGCAAAACAATGTGGGGCAAGGATGGGCTTGCCTCAATAGCACAATGAAAGACTTAGCGTATGTTACTGTAATGAGATTTTGTTGACAGATTAGTTTGTTGCTGTTGAACCTCAGGCGCTCCCCTCTCTGCCTCTCTGTGTCTCCCCTGGTTTTTATTGTATTCCTGCTCGAGGTTTCCCTTTTGAGGAGTGGGGGGAGGATGGGGCAGAGGCACAGGAGGACAGCAGCCTGCCACATCCACCCTTCGTTGGCAGGAATGTCATCAGAGGACGATTTGGGTGAAGGCACCTAAGGATCTGGCAGGACTCAGCTACACTGATGTGCACAGGGTACACCGAGATCATAACAGGAAAGTCACCCAGGTCCTCTCTTCAGTTCCAGCACTGCAACAGACAGAGGGAAGGACTGCTCCTCTCTGGGAACTTTGCTGAACGATACCAGCCAATACTCCATCCATCCATCAGGAAGAGTACACCCCATGCAAAGGATCAGGTGCCGTGTGGTTTGTATCAGTGCAAACTAGAGCCATGTAATGGCAAACAAATGGCAGTGATTGGAATTTCTAGTAGTGGACCTTTGGTCAGGATGAGACCTACAGGTCTGAAAAGGGTCGAAAGGGAAAAATACGTGCAGGGCAGTATGTGACAGCAGAATGGAGCATTTCCACACAAAAAGAGATAATGAGAGGATACGCTGTACCAGGAGAATGTGTCAGCAACTTAGGAAAGTGGAAACGGTTAAATTATTGTAGTGCTTTCTGGTCTCTTTGAGTATCATGAATATTATAATCAAGAGATTGATAATTTGGATATCCTAGCAGAACAGAAATACAGAGTCCCCAAAAAGTGTTAGATTGTATCAGCGTGGAAATCCCACTAACAGGAAATTTCAAAGATCTCCCGACAGATCCTTAACTGCTGCTGTGGCAGTTACGGTGCTCCCTGCTTCAAGATTACGTTTTGTTATTTAACTTTAAAAAATATCTCTGCTAATAATTAACAAAGATTTGTATCTGAGAAAACGATCTCATTTGCCTGTTAGGTAGGAGAAGATCAAAACTTTGCACAGTGATAGTCCCAGGGGACCAAGGGTGGCAGCTCCACCACTCCACAGTGTCTCGTCAAGCTAATTCACAGTGTCAGGGGCAGCAGGAACCCACAGGTGCTAAGTACAACCTCCACTGGGTGCTTTGTCACCGAGCCTGTCCTCCAGAGACCATCCTGAACAGCCCTGAAGAGGAAGGGAGTTTGTGAACACGGTATTCAAAATGATGGTGGTTTAACTAAAGCAGTTAATAGAAGAACCCACTCACTGATCAAAATGACTAAAAGCAAAGATCCCCTTCATGTCTCACCATAGGGCAATTCCTACTCTGCCAGAGGTGAGTTTCTCAATGCTGCTGTGAAAGGCAGCAGATATGGGAAGATGTTCAGAATTTCACCCAGAAATATTAACAATGATACCACTACTGAGACAGAACATAGTGAGGGGGGAAAAAAAAAGCCAAGTCCTCAAAATAGACATTTTTTCCAAGCCACAAATGGCAGCTCAGATCTCCTTTTAATAAGCATTCCGAGCTGAATTGCCAGTGCTGCTGCTGCAAATTTCTGCCAAATTTCTGCTGCAAATTTTACTCACTTTTTAGACTACCAAAATCTTACTCACTTCAGTTGGGAGTTTTATTGGCATTGGAAGTGAATGAAAAACCTGAGCAAGGACTTTGGAATGTGGTTAAGATATTATATGTCTTTGCATGTGTGTTTATTCATTTTTAAACATTATTATTTATACCCTCTGGAAGCAAAAGAAAAAAAAAAGAGGGGATGTACTATAGGTTAGTTTAACAAAACAACAATGATTTGCATTGCTGCTGACAACTATCTTCACTCTCCAGCACTGAGAAGTGCCAGATGGTGAATTTGGAACAGTTAGCAGCAGAAAATGCGACCATCCCAGGTTCAAGGAGTCTCTGAAAAGAGGATTTGGAAACTGGAACTCCACATAAGGATACAATCCAGAAGTAGATCTCACTTTTATTGAAGAAGTGGCTGCGGGTAGCGTGCAGTGCATTGAAAGTGCTTTAAGGTCTCTGTTCTATTATTTGCCTCCATTCAGCTTCTGAAAGGAAGGAGGAAAATCTCTTCTGAATGCATATATAAAGGGGATTTTGAAGAAGACACTGACAACACAGAAGCCAGCTTTATATATAGGAACACGTAACACTGCAAGCAGGAACCTGGAGCAAAGTTCAAACTCTGTGTTTGGGGACAGACCCAGTGAGCACAGAGGTTACATGTGCTGCCAGAACAAGCACCTTCCAATGACTGACATTACCTGGTGGGATCTCACACCTACGTGTTCTAATGGGAAGGACTGGTCACACATTTGGCCAGCCAGAGCAGGGTTGGACTGACCAGCTGGTTCAGCTACATCAAGGAGGCAACATGTGAGCCTGGCCTGAGAGTCAGATCCTTGATTCCTTCTCTTTTCTTACCAGATTTGACATGAATAGAAGACCAAAGCGATGGTGTGTGGAGGACTTTCATTACATTTACCAGTGCTGTCCAAACGTCCTGAAGTCCTCAGGCACATCTACAGTGGGGCCAGGCACCTGGTTTACTCTACTAATGAGTGAGCAATTACCAGGTAAAAACAAATCAATTTTGTGTTATCAAAAGAATATTGCATTAGAAGAAAGACAAGAAGACCTATCAGAGAGAAGGTTCATTGAACACAGTCTCCTTTCTCCAGCTGTGGTAGTTAAATGGATGCTTAAAGATGAGAAAAAACAAGACAGGCATATGTAAAACTTCCTGTTAGTAATCTCTCATTCTCCAAATATTTCCACTTTGCAAGTTCTTGATGAAGATGTGGTGCCTGTGGATTTTATAAAATTCACTGGGTTTCTTTTCCAAGAACGTGTTCGGTCTGGCCTTGAACTCAAACTGACATTTACCAAAAACAGAAGCAAAAAAAGACAAACATCCTGCCTTCCTCAACCACCTAGAAGGACAGAAATAGTATCAGAAAATAGAGAAAGTTCTCAAAGACCATGTGATCATTGCTGGTTTAGTAAAGGATAAACAGAGTGACGGAGCAGAAATAATTTCCAAACATTTTCTGCTAACAATGGTGTTGGGACAGGTTACAGGTAAGGCTCAGAAACATCCACTGATTCTCAAATAATCCCATGAAGGCCTAAGACTATGCTAGTACTCAGTCTGGAAAATGCTGCCTTTTTTCCAAGTTCCAAAGAACTATAAGGACTCATATGAAGATTTTTTTTTTTTAATCCATGTGAAGCAATGAAAAGAGATTATTGCACTATAGATGGAAAATCAGATCCTTTAAACATCCTGCATGCTTCCTTGCTAATCCTTCAGTGAAAAAAAACACACCTCCAAAGTAATTTTTTGTTAGCAGTCTTCACAGTAGCACATTTTGCTTCTCTACATTTCTCCTGTTGATCCCAAATTTAAAAGCTATTCTTCTAAACCTCATCCATGACTACAAATTTTACAACTGTATTTCTACTTATTGTTTCATAGAATCATCTATCAAATAAATCTAGATTCAAAAATACTGGGGGAAAATATCTTTTGCAGAATATAAATATTTATTTGTAAAAACAGAAATGTATGTGCTGAGTCCAGCAATGATGCTGACCTGGAATTCCATGCAGCAGGAACGCTGGAACAAAGGTTGGGAGAACATCTCAGTAGCATGAGCCAAAACGTGCTATAGGAACAGTGGTTACTTCACAACCACATGTAATAAACTCAGGAAATTCACAGTGGATACCGGAACAGGCTATAGAAAAGTGGGGAGAGAGAACTCAAACGACCTGACAATGATCTCAGGGTACAACAATTTTGCCTCTTTTTTTCTTTGTTTTGAAGCCATCAAAGGGCAGAACTCAAATTGTCAGGGATGTAAATAATTACAAGATAAGATGGTAAATTAATTACTTGGACAGAACAAGTAACATTGGAGTCCTGATACAGCTGAAGATATAAGAGGCCTGGAGTAAACTGCAGCACCTCTCTAGAGGCTGCTCTTGTTCACAGTATCAGAAACTTTATTGCAAATGTTATCTGGCCAGACTTTGATGTCACTAAGAGCTGTGCAAAGCCAAAATGTCTCCTCTGGCACCTCTAAACATACTTTTTGAACTCCAGGAGTGTAACAATATGCCCTGGGACCTTCCATGGGACAAGTTTTTGGCCTCTGATGCCAAGGACATCAGAAGATACTGAACAGAATAGTAGTAGGAGCTGAAAAGTCTTTGGTAGATGTTTTCATAAGTTTATTCACTTCAGGAGTGGTCTCTGAGGAAAAAGGATGACTAATACATAATGTCATAACTTTAAAAGTGAACCTACAGAGACATGGTAGGAAACTACACACTCGTCAGCTTGACATGAGTTGTGAGCAAAAGCCTTTGAAACTCTTTTAAGAGTCAAAAGGGAGAACATTTGGAAAAGAGCAGATTAACTGAAAATAGCCAGCGTGGCTTCAGGAAGGGGAGGTCACCATGGCTCACTGGCAGAGGGGAATTCGTCACGGATGTTACTGCTGGGCTAGGCAAGGGGCTAGAGCACACCACCACCGGGGCTGGGCGCTTCTCAGAGCAACCTGACAAGCCCCACACTGGTAATTAATGGGCAAGGCATGGAGCTCATGGAACTGGAGGACACTCGGCACATTCAAACCGAATATGGGCTAAAGGAGAAACTACAGAATATGATCTAAAATGGAAAATCTTAATGGTGAAAACTAAAAGAGGGCTAACAAGGCACCTCAGGAGCTTGAGCTGGCTTGAAAAAATGAGAGGGAAAAAAAAAAGAAAGAAAGAAAAGGAAAAGAACACAAAATGAGAGAGGAAGGTTTGTTATTGATTCAGCAGATGGTGACCAAGATCCTCACATCCCTTCCTTTACAACACTCTGCAGTCATACGGAAGAGCAGCACATAGCCAAGGATTTCAAAGCCAGTGGCCAATAAGAAGCCCCTCAGTGCACCCTAAGTCAGGTACAGATTGCTATGGCCTCTTTATACAAGAGGGAAACCAGAAGCACCACAATATTAATGCCTTGCCCAAGCTCACACCTCCTACTTCAGCTGGACAGCATGTCAGCAGTGCTTACAGGGAAAAGGCAAAACCTGGGAATAGGATCCTGGCAGGTAAGTAAAAGGGAAAACATTTTTTTCAATATCTTGTTTCAAAATAAACACGTTTCAAAAGTGGGGGCAGATCTTGTGAGGCAGGAGAATGATGCTGATTGACTCTCTCTGGGGACCTGTCCATTGAAGCCTACCCTCTGCCCTCCCTGGCGAGCACTGGTGAGGTCCCCAGTGCTGGGAGCTCTCAGGCACCCAAGGGAGATTCGGGGTGACTTCCTCCAGGGTCACCCTCACAGCAAGATGACTTTCAAAAATCACCACCCTTTATCTCCTGGTACAAACATATCCTGTCCACCCAAGTTTTCAAAGAGAGAGATGGAAATAACGCCACAGTGCAACCACGCCTCACCTAATTCCCAGTCAGGAAACACAACTGAAAGGTGCTCATGCCACACTAAAATGTCCTGGAGGAAGGCCCAGGAACCCGTACTGCTGTTATCACCCCATTGCTACAGCACTCACAATAAAAACCCTCTTGGATTTTTTTGGTTTATTAGTAACCTTCTGCTGTCACGGAACGCCCCAATTCCCAGCTGCTGCTGCTGCACGGACCCAGCTCTGGGAGCCACGCTGGGGGGTCGGTGCCAGAGGGACGCTGTGACCCTGCCCGTGGGGTTTTTTTTTGGAAAAGCCTGGATGCCTAAAGCCCAGGTCTGTCCCTTGGGAAAGCCCGTAATCCTGGAGCACCATCCAACCGCCACAAGACCAGGCGGCTCTGTCCTGGGCTCAGGGATGCTGGGGCCACTCAGGCTCCTGCCTTCTGTTAAACCTCCCCTCAAAGTAATGAATCACAGAGCCACAGATTGGGCTGTGCAACCTTTTCCAGGCTTCTCCTGCTCTTGACGGGAACTATAAAAGCCAGGACTTTCCGCTGACTGCCTGTGGGTTTCAAGGCCTCTTTTTCCTTTCCTTTTCTGGTGCTTCTTTGCCCTGTCTTACATATTCTAATTAGCTTTCCTGGAGGAGTTTTACAAGATGAAGATAAGAAGCAGCTTATTCTAGGCGGTTGTTTGTGTTCACATTTTCTGTCAGAAAAACAGAAAAGGACTTTCAAGGACTGAGTTTCCTCTCTGAACTGTTATTTGAGGGGCTAGAGGACAGAAATGCTCTGGGCGGTCAAGCAGGGAACTTTAAAAGCAATCCATCCGAAATGCAATAAACCAAATATTTGCAGGGATTTTTGAGGAATTCCAGCATAACCCACTCCTCCCTTTTTATTAGCTTCACCAGTGCTTGATGAGGCAGCAACATTCTCCAAGTGACAGACAAAAGTAATTTTTATGCCATTATTTAAGAAGCAACTTACGTGGCTGCGTAACTGTGTTACCCCACCAGAGAGGAGCTTTTTGAACATGCCTTGAGCTGACATTTCTTTTTCCAAATCTCACTTTTTTGGGGGAAGAGAAATATTTGCTTTCCTTCAACAGCTAGCTTTTGGAGTCAACTGAGTGCAGGCCGGCAGACAGCACGATAAATATTGTTAAGCCACAGGGTAATTTTTTACTAAAAGATTGTGACTTGTGTTTCTCCTTTGACAGATACCCTGGCACTTATTAGCTCTTGTCCTACAAGCTGGATGTCATAGTCTACAGCCTGGCCCAAAAACTGCCAAAACCGAACTCAGCTTCCCCTCACACATTCATTGCAGTCCTGGTTCTAGTGCCACGATGGAGGCAAAGTTTACACACCTTGCTGAAGTGGCTTTTGAGCTCAGGGGAAACTGTGAACTCCCTCCTGCAGCATAATGTAGGGGTTAAAATATCAAAGGGCTTAGAAGTACAATTAAACAAATTAATGGAAGTCCAAAAGAGGCAATTAAGCAGGAAGATACAGACATAACCTCTAGTTCAAAAACTGTTCAAGTGTTCCAGTTCAATGAGTCGCAGGCTGACAGCAAGAAGGCAGAAATATTGGGCAGTATCACTGTAAGAGAGGCCTGTTTTTAGGTGAAATATCCTTTTTGGTGAAGCAGTGATGCAGCGTGCACTGAAGAGCTAAGTAGCCTAGCAGATGTTGAATGCAAAGTTGAGAGCCATGAGGAGGAAGACATTTTTCACAACACTGAGCTACAGCACATATATTTTACTCTGCACATCCCTGTTGTCATCTCTTTTTTGTGAGTTTTGTTTTGATATATGCAACTGGTGTTCAGCTTATAGAAATCACCCCAAGAACAAGAGAAAAACCAGGCACAGGAACAGAGGAGGACTACAGCATCTGCCAAGGAGGTGTCTAGGTGCCAGCTGCAGATCCAGGGAAGATTTCTACTTGAAAAGGAATGGGAGATCTAGGAGGAGATTTTAAGATGGATTAGGGCTTGGATGGCAGAAATCTGGAGGGTTGAGGATAGGGTTTGGAAAAGCTAAGGCTGGTAAAAAGGAAGGAGGATATCTGGTTATTGGGTGGGAGGATAATGAAGGAATGCCCACATGGGCACTTCTAATTATGGCCAAGAGAACTAAACCTCCTTCTTCCCATCTTCTCCTTCTCATACACAAGGCCACAGAAACAAACGTACATGCCCCTGACTGTCTGGTACCTACTCCCCCATCTCATTTTTGCTACTGGCACCACAGGAGTAGGTTTTTATTCTGTTGACAGAGTTTGGGAGAGTAAGAATATCTTCACTTTCAGTGGTGATCCTGACATGCCTCAAATCCAGCCAGAGGCTGTATTCTGGGCACTGCATCCCAGAAGATAACCAACAAACGTAGACTATACTATCTCTCCAGGGAGACAGACTTCCAGCAGTTTTGGGGTAAGCAGCAAGAACAACACAGTTCTCCAAAGACCTCACAGAAGATACTTGCCTAACACATGGCTGACCAGCATATGTTCAAAGAACTAGAAGAGCATCGATAAATCGGGTACCAGAATACACAGCCAAACACTATTTTAGCATAAATAATATTAATCAGAGTACTTTCACTGCATTATTGTGGATTTTGTAAAAGTTGCACATAGTTATATGAAGAAAAAAAATAACCAAACAAACCAACTTTAGGAAAGTTTTATGAAGTACTACATATTTACTGGGATTTTTGCATGTTTTTGGAAGGAGAGGAACCTATTATAATATTTTTGTAGCACGTGAAAAAAATACAGAGCATATACTTCCATATGTTTACTATGAATTTAAGGTCACCATAAAATTTTAATTATGTACAATCTCTCTCTCTAGAGATATATTTTGCTTGTCCTTATATGCATGACTACCAAGTCTACAGCAAAATAGATCCCAAATGCCTTAACACAAGAAAAAAACCAAAGCTGGAAACAATTCCAAGCCACACCTCAGCCAAAAATCTCCATCCAAATAGTCCCTGAAATGTTAGGAACTAAAGAGTTTAGGCCCATTTCCACTGCTATGAAATCTATCCTTCATTATTAGCTGCCATACAGGTGCTTTAATTTCTGTCCAAGTCTCCTATGGACAAAGCAGACAACTGACGTCTTACGTTCTGTATCAATCAGATTGTCCTCCCCTTGTTGCTATGCACCTTCCCTGTCTGCTGCTGTTGTAATGCCATTTACTTAACTCAAGTTTTTTTGCTGTTTTTTTGCCTTTTCAAGAAAATGGGACATGTGATCAACGTTCTTGTAGGAAATGGTTGCATGGTTTTGAACACATAATATTTTCTCCAGAATCAAAGCAGTAATTTTTTGTGGGTTGTGGGGTTTGGGGTTTGGCGACCTTTTTTGACTCAGTCAAAATTTTTTCTTCAGCATTACTGGAAGAGGTGAGGGTATAACTGAACTCTCAATAATTGACAAGCATTAGGAAAGGAATAGAGGGAATCAATATGGCAATGAATATTCATAATACAGAATGCAGTTCTGATCTGCCTGTCCTTTCCTCTCCTTGGCCCCCCACTTGAAAAAGAAGCCAGAAAACAAATAAAGATGAGGATGGCCAGAAATACAGAGTGGTTTCCAGGCTAAGCAGGATTCAATAGACCAGGATTCTTCACCCCTGAGAGGAGATGACTGTGAGATGGTATGGTAGAAACCACTAAGTAATGGGTGGTGTGTTTACTAACTGCTGTCTTCTGGTTATTGCAGTAAAAAGTAAGAGCCAACCCACTGAAATTGGCCAATGAAGGCATCAAATGAAAAAAAAAGGTTGAAAGCAAAATAGATGAAGTACTTTCTACTTCACCCTGACTTACACCAAGCTCCTTATACTGCAGCATCCACTGTGCCCCTGTTTCCCTCTCTCCCTTCATGAATTTTTTTTCTTCCTATTCTACATTGCTTTCCACATATCAAGCCTACCTGTGATTTTTTCACTCCACCATGGACTACTGTCTCCTTCTCCTACCTGTATGCTCACTGCACTGTCTCCCAGGCTACTGCCTCGCTTCACATCCTGCAGTCCCATCAAGCCACCTGCCAGCCATTCTTTACTCAAAAATGTTGTGGAAGTTTTTGACAGACCAATCAATCCTAGGTCTTCCACATTTTGCTGTAGGTATTTCCTAGAGGTTTTCACAGGAATCAAACAGGTTTGCCATACAGTCGACCTTGAGATAGAGAGACTCTGATGGGTCTTTCTCACACTCTTTTTATGGTCTTTCACTTCCTCTCGGTTTTAGGCTTTCATGAAGACTAGTATTTACCCAAAACAACCTTGACTCTGTTGCCCCTGTGGCTGGAAAGAAGAGCTTCCAAACACAGAGCTGCTGGGCGTGCAGGTGGGCACACCAGTGCTGGCACTTTGGCAGGCAAGAATTAGTCCAGTTAGGACACCAGGCAGAGAAAGATTTAGGGGTCAAGGGTGGACAAGGAGGAGGCAGTTTAAGTGCTATATATCAACCCTTGCACTGCTGACCACTCAGGTAGAAACATCTCTCTGTGGTAGGACTGCCCACAGCGCTGGAACAACTCATCCATTTTCCACACAAGCTTTACTTGTGCTTTCACATACGTGGTAATAAAGACAAAATAATGAAATCAAAAAGGAAGGCTCTGCGAGATTTGGGCATCAACTTTGTGCTATGGATTTTTCAGTTCTCTTATACCCTGCACAGTATTTTTAAAGACCATCCCAATCTATCTGGCTGGCGCAACTTGGAAGCATGGTTGTTGAAAGGAATAAGTATATATGTTTGATAAGTACTCATGGCCCATGAAATAGGAAAAGAAATTGTTCCTTCAGAGAGAGAAAAAAGAGAATAATACCTCCAGTATGGGAGATATTAATGAATACTGTAGTGCTGGCAAGAACATGTTGAGAACTGGTGCACATATGCTATTAATAACTTTTTAGATACCATCCTTTATGCTGTGCAAATAAGTTTACACTATGTTTTCAACCACTCAGTACAGATTATGAAAAAGGTACAGTATGAGGGAAGGCAAATATTTCCAATTTCACCACTACAAAGGCATAACAATACCCTTAAAACAAGACATTTCCCACTCCTTTATCTCTAGATTCTCTGCCATAACGAGCCTCTCATGTTGGCACAAATTGTTTATGCTTCAGACTCAAAATCTAGAGTCAATTACTTAATTTTTAGAGTTTGCGGGTTTAGATTACTGGGTAGTACCTGTGTCTATAACCTACCAAATAAATGCCAGAGCTTCAAACTCCCTAGTAACCCACCTATGCATTTGACATTTGAATCCTCCCAAATCCACACCTTCATTTTAGATACTAATGGCCTAAGTTATGGTACAGTACACACCAAATCATCAGGTGCTTGGCATTATACAGTGCCATGTAATGGCTCAGAGATCTGACACAGAGATTGGGTGAAAACAGTTAAAGCCCAAACTATGTTTAGAGTGAAGAAATGCAGGAAATATAAAGCGAGTGCCCACATCAAAGTATCTGTGACTGCTCTGAATGGCATTTGCACTTTCAGGCTCCCACAGTATTATTTGCTTTAGCATTTGTGGTTGATCTGATGTCGGACCAAGCAATATACTCCAGGAGTGCATCTGAGGAGATAATCTGGGAAAACAATGGGCTTTTGCTCTGTTTCCTGAACAGCAGCAGCATCAAAACTTTCTGAAATCAAAACCAAAAAGACAGTAAAGCACAAAGGGGTCAAGTCCTGGTCAGGTTGGAACCTGGAAAGTGGCACATACTCCTCTCCCCCCAACCAACATTTGCCTACACTTGGTCCCAAATTAGTGACCAGGCAAATCTTTCATGGCCTAAATGAAGTGCCAAAGAAACACAAATTAAGATAAAATGAAAGAGATGAAGTTAGAAGAATGAAGCTGGGGTCAGAAGCTGATTTACAAATCACAGTTAAACAATAAAAAAAAATATTAAATTTTTATTTATTTAGGTTTATAAAACCTGACTCACGTGTGGTGACCTCAGTGGTCCACTTTGTCCTGGGTGTTCTCCATGGCTGTGATCAGTGCTGGGCACTTTGGGATGGGTCGTCTGAGTAAATTAGAATCACTTGTCATCCTCAGTCTTTTTCATTACTACAGCTGCCCTGGGATAGGAAATGGAAATTACTTCCATTTTAGCTCAGTGCTGAGGCCAAAGGATCTCTGCAGCAGGAGGAATCATTTCACTCTACATAGGTACAGACCCTGGAACACAGGACCCCAAATAAAGGGCACTGCTGACAAGAACACATAGGATTCACTACCACAAATGAATCCATGAAGCAGGAGAACTGAAAGTAATTTTAAATATTATTTTCACAATGTTTTCTAATATTCTGGCTGCACTATGTGGTTTTGATCTGTTTTACTCTTTACTACAAAATGAGTTCTTGAGGTAGAATAACCTTTTGTAGAAGAATTTTGGATGTTAACTGTAGGAAATATTGCTGGAGCTAGGAACACCCTAAAAATTGGAAGGAACTCCTAAAGTTTGATCTTCTAGTACCTACATGTCATCCTGTCATTTCTACCCATGCAGAGTGAGTGTCAGCTGCTACCAGACCACAACAACAAAAGGAGCAGCAGGAGTTCCAGGGGCCACAGCTGAAGGAGAGTCTGTGATCTTCTCTGTATTACAAGAACAAAAACTCTTGTGAGCATAACTACCATATCCAACTTTGAAATGCAGAAAAACTTCCAGAAGATAATTCACTAAGGACTGTCTTACTCAATTTATGTCTCTTGGGTTCTAAACTGGTGTGACTGAGCCAAAGAGCCACTGAACTCAGCTGAGTTCTGCTGACAACATGGCTCATGGCTTTCCTCTTGGCTTCATTGTCTCCTGCTTTTTATTGCTGATGAAGGACAAACAGATGCACCTCACCACTATTCTGCAGACTTCTCTCAGAGACCATACTCTTTTTTACCTGAGTGAAATCAACCCTCTAGCTTACAAGTGCTATAGAACCTGAGCCCTTGCTAGACAGCAAATCTGAGACTGCATTTGTCAGGGGCTCCTCCTTTTCTTCAGAAAAAAAAAAAAACAACAATAGTTTCCAGGCAGCCTCAGGCACAAGTTCATGAGGAGGCTATGGAGAGATAAAGGTCCTTAGCTGTGTCCTTTACTTTTGGATAAATGGGAGCACCTCACACAAAAACCAGGTGCTGTATTCCCACCCCACAGAAGAGCTACTCCTTCTTCCATATGTTATTAATATTTCCCTATTTTTTCCTGATTGGTCTGCAGTCACCACATATGGACACAGTATCCCACACGCTAAGTGAAAACATGCCACACAGTTAATTACATAACAGCCTACTAATATTTTCCATGTTATTTTCCCCTCTGTTCATAAAGCAAAATAATTCCCTGTTCCTGTTTTTTTTTTTGTTGGGTTTATTTTTTTTTTTTTACTTTTTGAGCTACCATTTCTTTTTTAGCAGATATAATTTCTGATGTGTTGATATTAAAGCTGTTTTTTTTTCTAACTACATCAAGCACAAAAATTCATAACACCTCTGTAAATAAAGACAGCAAAATATCTAGTAATTACTGAAAATTTCTCCAAACAAATTTTTTCAAGACAGTTATAAGAACTAATAAGAACCCAAGGATAATCCATTAACTGAACACCACATCTTAGATACAGTGTTGGGCACTTAACCCACGGGATGCTCTATCTGTTTGCTGACTAAGACTCATAAAAGTTTCTGCCCAAAAGGAGATTCATTCTTGCACTTGACTCTGGAATATCTATGAAAATTTGTACAATTAAAATTCTTATCTTACTGATGTGCCTCAGTGGAACATAATAAGGGGATACAGACAGACTGAGTCAAAATTCAGTTTTCATGTGATGAAAGCCTTTTCTGAAGGAGTTTTATAGTACTTAGCCTCTTGCCACTGGTTCAATAGTCAACAGTAGCTGCTGTACAAAATCGTTCTTCCAAGGACCATTATTTTGCACTTTCAGCATTTTACTTTGAGTTTCAGGACCAGTTTATTGTCTTAAGTTTGTTATATCATAGTTATTTGGAAATTACAAGATAATACCAGGAAAACAGCAGTGTCCAGTCTCCACAGGTTGTTGCAGTAAGTCTACCTTCAGGTGAACATGGAAGAGTGCCAAGAAGAGGTAATGGCAGAGCAGTCTCTTCATGGGATGAATGTGCTCCGAAATCTGAACAAATGCTGACGTGAAGGACTATCTTCCTTGTATTTGTTATTCCCATGGTGGATTTTCATCTTATCCACAAACTTTTGACAGCACTTGAAAACAATCCAATTCCTTTTTTAGCTTCTTTGGAAGCTTGCAAGCCCTTTGACATGTCAGATATTGGCCAAGCACAGGAAGTTGCAGCTAGCTGCGTGCAGTTAGCTTTGTGTTTCACTATGTGTTTATCTGGGTACAATCAGCATCCTCACTTCTGAGCACTGCATCCTAAGAGATCTCTCATTCCAGGAAATGTGGTAGGCAGCAGAAAGCAAAATAAAAAGATTTTTATTGAAGAAAACCATGAGAAAGAATGGAAGACAGATGGATCTGACCAGCAGTCCCTTGGGCTTCTACCAGACCGTAATTATCTACCGAAGGGCTCAGTGATGGTGCAACACCAGAGCCTGTCTCAGCTCCATGCAGCAACCCCATTGTTCACAGACATCCCAAACAACTCACCTCCCAGACAGAGAGGAGCCAGTTGGGGTACATGGTCTTGCATCTTTTGCACATTCCTCCAGGCAAAAAATGTCAAAAATTTTTATATAGTTCTAAAAACTGAGCATTTTATAAGGTATGCTTTTATATGCACACACACATATGTTTAGGTGTGAAATAACAGTTTTTCCTTCAGCTATGGATTTTAGTTGCCCTTGCCTTTCTTATACTCCTTCTTTAGTTATTCTAGGCATCGAATAGACAACTTTTCTTACCTCTATGCTTCTAAAATTATTTCTAACTGGAAATGAGTAAGCTGTTCTTGTGAAAGCCACACTGAATTTGTAAGATACTACAGTTAGTTAATCAAACCACTTGTAGAAAACAGCATTTTCTCTGATATTTTTTAAAAAAGAACACAAATTTTCACATTTTGCAGGGAGAATTTGTATTGTTTCAGGCCAGAATTTAAAAACAAATACACACAAACCCCATCAAACCCCATGTATTAGGACAAATGAAATAGAAGTAAAAAATCAAATCTTCCACAGGTTCTCTTACTGTTTTAGCAAATCATAACCTAGCTCAAAAAACTGAGGAACTCTGAATTTTTAAAATCCTTGAAAAGTTCATGTAGATGAAGTTTGCTAATGGAAGAAAATCTTTTTGTTTTAGTAGAACCTACAAGTCTTGTGATTTTTATTAATTTGAAGACTATGAAAATGACAGAACCCATAAATCAAACAAAAATCCCAGTCACAAATAGTCCAACATCTTTTCTCATAGTTATATGATACATCCCTATGCATTAAGGTCATTCTCATGCTCCATCTTCATCCAGTTCTATCAGAGGAGCACTCAGAGCCTTCCCATCAGTTCACTGGTGCCCTAACAGGGTACAAAGCGAAGGTGTAACAATGCACACACAAACTCCATGGGCCACACACAACACCAAAGGTCACAAAGAGATCAGCAATGGCAGAAGAAACCATCTGGCAGCCAGGATTTGTAAACTGCTAAACATATTTGGGTTTATTACCATAGGGTATCAGTTGAAACTACAGATATTACCTTTGTTTCTTATCAGTGCCACACTTAGCAGTGGTAACACACTAAGCAAAGGCAGTTTCTATCAAGGAGAGACAGCAGTCTGAAAAACAGATACACGAGGGACAAGACACAGCAGGAAACTCAGAGATGGGGTCTGGCAGCTTCTAAAATATCTGTGCAATACATTCATTTCTTCTGAGTACTGCTGTTACTAAGGAGTTAGTGCAAAGACCCGTCCTCGGGATCTGTGGACCATTTGCTGGGTGCTCTGGAAACACACACAAAGTCATTGGGGGAAAACTAATGGAGACAGAAGTGGGAGCTGGAAATAGATGGAGTGCTGAGGCCAGACTCAGTGTTACTGAGAGGGCAAGGTGAGGAGACATGATGTGAGATGGGTTTTCAGACATTTATTAGTGTTTCCTCTCCCTCAGAGAAATGGCAACTCTGGACAAGGAAGCAGAAGTGAAGAACAAAAGAGAAGCAGCTACAGGGGAGACTTGTCTCTAACTTGTGTCTACAGAGTGTCTTGTTTTCTCCTCCTGCTTCCCCAGAGGTAACATTTCCAACCTCTCCTTGTCCTCTGCTGCTTCAGTTGCAGCAGATAGGTAAGACCGATCCATGCACAAAGCATTACTGAGCCAACATCAAGTTTAAACATGGTCTGGATAAGCAGGTTGTTCTCTCTTTCCATGGCCAGAGAAGAAAGAATTGTGCCAAGCTGGAAGTTACTTTATTAAGGATTAGGATAAGCCCTAACATATGCAGCATTCACAGGTCTGCTCTGCTGCTATCCAACCCTGCTGCCTGGACTCCACAAGTCCTTAAATCCTGAGTTTTCAATCCAGGCTTCCTTGTTAAAGTTGCACTTTTGCCCAGTCTGCAGGGTACCTGTCTTGCCAGGGAAGAGCAGGTGGGTACAGAGCTCCTGGCTGAGCCTGGCTGAGCTCCAGGATGTGCATTTGTGTGTGGATCTGCCTTTGCAGGGTTCACCTGGGCATCAGCACAGACTTCTGTGACTGAGAACGGGCTGGGCTCCCCACTCCCCCCAGGCGTGTCAGTGCTCACGTTGATGACACAGGCCATGGAAATGTGTGGTGACCAAGCCTGTGCTCTCACCCTCTTCCTCCTCTTCCCCGTTTTTTGCCAGTTCTCAGAGTCCCATGTTCAATTCTCTCATTTGCACCTCACCAATGAGGTGAAAACTCATACCTCCCTCCTCCCCTCCATGCAACTGTCTTACAGGGAACAGCCCTCCCAGGACCACGCTCCAGAACTGAGTTCTCCCAGTTCTCAGCCCAGGAACATGGCACCAGAGCACGTTGCAGAGCACCCCAAGTGCTTGCTGTGCCTCCTCCTGGGCCAACCAGTCTTAACCAATTTTATGCAAAGGTATACAGCTGGACTGGGAAGAGTGAAGAGTAGGTCACCCAAAACAGCCTCTTATTTAGTGGTCTGACTTCTTTATACTTGGCTGGGTGTGATGCTGAAAGGAAAAACAGACTCAGACTGAGGACCTCTACTTAGTAGGTCAGTGTTGTATCTCCTGTGAAGTTGTAAGGTATGATGCTGACAGAAAGGGACTCTCGAATGGGAGGCATCTCTCCTTCAGTTTTGAAGGAAAAAATTTTAACAACTCCCACAAGAGAAAGATTTAAAATTCTGCAGCCTGACTCATTTGCCATCCAGCATCTCCAAATAAGCTCCAGAGATGGGCAGACACCCACATCCTCTACTTTTCCCTGGGGCTAGCTCCAAGCACACTGCCAGCTCACAGCAGGCTCTACCTGGGATCACAACCCAATTTTTCCCATTCAGAGAAGGCCAAAAGCCCTGAAGAGGATGGTCTCCTGAAAGCTAAGCATCACAAAACCCAGTGTTGCCATGCTTAGCAACTTTTTCTTTTTTTTTTTTCTGTCAATGACTTTTGGCCTTTGCTAGGAACTTTGCAGAGGATCTTTTTGAGACTCATCCCTTATCTGAAGTCTTCCAGCATGATCTTAAAGACAGTGAATCTCTGTTTGCATCTATGACTAGACAGGTCTGCATCTACGGGTGGCAGGCATATTGCCAGTTCGGAGACCAAGCCCAGCTGTGATCTCAGCACCTGTGTGTAAATCAGCAGCAATTACATGATATGGAAATTCCATAACATGGAATTACTCAAGCATAAAATCACAGAATCATGTAATCATAGGATACCAGGCTGGAAGGGACCTCAAGGATCATCTGGTCCAATTCTTCTCGGCAAAAGCACGGTCTAGATGAGATGACCAGCACCCTGTCCAGCCAAATCTTAACAGTGTCCAATGTTGGGCACTCTACCCACCACTTTCCTGGGGAGATTGTTCCAGTGGCTGATTGTTCTCACTGTGAAAAAGTTTCCTCTTGTGTCCAATGGGGATCTCCCCAGGAGCAACTTGTACCCATTTCCCCTCATCTTTTCCATGTGACTCCTTGTTAAAAGGGAGTCTCCATCTACATTTAGACACCCTTCAAATACTGGAACATGGTGATAAGGTCTCCCCTGACCCTTCTTTTCTCAAGGCTGAACAAATCCAGTTCTCTCAGCCTTTCCTCACATGGCAGCTTCCCAGACCTTTGATCATTTTGTGGCCCTTCTCAGGACCCTCTCCAGCCTCTCTACATCTTTTTTGGTATAGAGAGGACCAAAACTGAGCACAGTATTCCAGGTGTGGCCTGGCAAGTGCTAAGTAGAGTGGGATAATGACTTCTTCAGCTCTGGTGGTGATGCCCCTGTTGATGCAACCCAGCATCCTGTTGGCTGTCTTTGCTGCTGCAGTAACTCACTGCTCACTCACATCAAGCTTGTGTCCACCATGGCCCCCGGGTCCCTTTTCACAGAGCTGGAAATGGACAAATGACACAGCATTCCTTCCCCATTTTCTCCCTTTATCTATCTGCCATCCTCCATATACAAAGCTGTAGATCTCCCAGATAAGTGCTGAAGCCCTAGGAGCTCTTTTGGAGATGTCATTTGACAGCAGTAGTTCACCCCAGCATGATGTATCAGGTGCCCTTTGCTGGGCTTGGAGTGACTGCTCTGCACACTTGACATCATTTATGTGTTAAGTTTGCAGCTGGAGTTTGGAGTCTCCTGGTTTTAAACAATCCTATTCAGTTCTGCATGTAGGATGATTAAATAGAAGTTTCCTGCAGAGATTTAACATTGCTATGCCACCCTGTAGGAACATGGCTTTCTTTAAGCCCTGGCTTACTTCTAATATTATTCACAATGGGTGAGTCATTGTTACTGTAAACTCAGAGGGAACTGAATTTGAGGATTTGAGGACAAAGAAAACAAATCTTAAGGAAACGAGGCTTCATTACTTACACTGCTTATGGAACAGCTTGTTTCTATATATATTCTTTAAGAATCATATATAGCACAGTAATTTTATTTCTGAGGACCATGATTAGGCACCAGAGAAGCACACACTTTGTTTATGAAGGTGTACGTTTCCATAGTGCACATAAGGATATTTTCAATGGGCTTGGATAGGCAGCTCATGTTTTCCTTACATAGCTGAGACACTGGACTTGATTACTGTACCTTGGATTAATGAAAAACATGAAATAATATGGTTAGAAATGCCGTAATGAAACCGCAGCAGAGCCCAACTGATGCTATCAGTGCAAAGCATTCATATTCCAGTCCAATTTTTAGCCTGTTTAAACCTCCCTGAATGAAAGCATTACTTGTCTGTTCACATGACTGCTCACATGTCGCTCTGACTGCCACAATTCTTAGTTTGCAAGATATTAACCTAAGAGTCAACAACGTACAAATCCAGGCTAACTCACTTGTCACATGCAGGACTAAACCATCTTCTCAGCACCCACCCGCAGCTGCAAGAGGAAGGAGAAGAAAGCTTTTTGTACTGCTTGGCTCTCAGAAGGGCTAGTTGTCATCTTACTCACACTTTGCCACATCAACTGAAAACAAGACTTCAAAGCAGGTGCAACAGCAAATTACTGAGCTGAGGAGCTGCAATTAGAAAGGAAATGAAGAAAATGGACAGTGGGGTGCTTTAATGTGAAATGTGACATTGATAAATCCAGCAAAACCTGGAATTTGAGAAGTAGATATTTCAACTGATTACCAAAGATAACTTGCACTTTTTGTTAGCACAGTAAATTTTGCATTTCCTCAGAAAGATTAAAAGGCCAAGTAGTTGCCACATTGTTAAAACCAAAATATTCATATAGGTAAATAAACAGAGTTCCCCTTTAATTCCTGCCTAAAGGAGGCAAAGACTCCAGATGACTATATACCAGGCCTTGTGTGGGACAGGGAACAGTAAAGGTCCTAGTTTGTCCATAAGGTAGACCGTGTTTAGGGGGAAATCGTAGGCTACGAATTGAAATATGTCATAAGCGAGAAGATCATTCAGAAATGAAACACATGCTAAGCACATTTACATACACATAACAGTTACAGATTTCTTTTGCAGGAACAGAGATCAGTTACTATGCAATGTTTTCTACCTAAATATAACAACTGTATACACTTTGTTTTCATTAACATACTCGTTTTATTGACTCACTGCATTTTTCTGACTGATTTTTAGAATATGATGCAGCTTAAGGCACAAGCCAAGAGAACTTGGGGGACATAGTATAGATTACTTTTCCTGAAGTTTTAAATTATAAATAAACCTGGTTGTAAAACAACCATAAACCCCTTTGACTGACAAACATTGCGGTATGTGGAAAAAATGTCCATTTTAAAAATGTTCACAGTTAGCAACAGTTGCCCAACCATGGTGCCCAGGAAGGGGAACTTCTCTAAGTATTTTCTTCATAGCACTCTCCACGGTCAACCTTCCCTATCTCTGTGGCCACAGCACAGAGGCTACATCCTTGGGATGAACTTAACATATGAACTTCAGGAGAGAAACAATTCTAGCTGCTGGCCAGTTTCAAAGTCTCCTTAATCTTGAACCATTTGCAGCAGAACCTTTAAGGGAAACATGGATTTTCTGAATGGACTTGATCCCTCTTTTTTTCTAAATTACCTGTGGATAGGCAGAAACGATCCCTGGGACAAAGCAGCCGTCCTGGCATAAGATCAGCTTGTCTGATAGAGGTCCAAACTGCCACAATTTACAAGATTTTCCCTTTTACAGTCCCTTCCTTGCAGTCAGATGTAGGTCTCAGACATCAGGGCAGAGAAAAAGTTGATTCATAGTGAGATGTAGAACACCATGAGCCATCCCTATGGGAGGAATATAAGCCATGCAAAATTCAAAAGGAACTTATGCTTACTGGGACATCCCATTCTGCCACATTTCTACTAAACAAAGCACTGAAGGGGATGGGAATGTCTGCTCAGGAGCAAACAGAGGAAAAGCTCAAAGCAGTTTCACAGGCCTCCTTCAAAAATGCATGGGAACCCTTCCACTGCTGCTGTTGTGAAGTGCTTTGCTGAAAGGAAGTCACACACAAAGCTTTCTTCACTAGAACGTCTGTTTGGATATAATTTGTACTCTTGGCTTCTTTAGGTTGTATGGATTGAATTAGAAGGACAAAAATAACAACTTCCAGCATCATGATGAAGAATGGGGGATGGATGGAGGCCTGGTGAGATTGAAGCACCCTCGTGTTTGGTAGAAAGCATGGCAGAGATCATGCCAGTTTCTCAAATCCCCTTCAACAAAGACAAAGAAATTAGGCAACATGCTTTCAGTGTTGCTTAGTGAAAGAGGAAAACCAACACTGTGCCCGGCTGCTAGTTCACAGAGACAGGGATGATGTACTGAGACTGCTCTCTGATGAGAAGAGGACTGAGAAATTAAATATTCACTGATAGGTTCACCTACCAGTATGTATGCAGACCACTGAGTGATTATACAGGTTGTTTTTAGGGAGATGAAAATTAGGCTGATTTAGGCATACAGTTAGAAAACATTTTTGGACCATAAGAGAGGTATTTAAACAGCAGTTAAATATGTTCTGCCACAGACAACATCACAAGGAAGAATTAGGCAGATATTTGCACTATTGTATGGAAAACGTATAGCATAAGAATTAACTCTTCTTCACCACAGGATACAAGCAAGTGGCCTTGTTTCTGACAGTGTATACAAATGGAACAATTAAATAAGAGAAGGTAAAATATATGTTTTTAAAAGGATTATCATTTAGAAAGTACAGGGTCTGATACAAAGAACTTCTACAGGATCTCTTTGAAAAGCCTTGTGTAAGTCAAGCTGTAGCTCTCTGTGATTGCCACCTTGGACTTTTTCCTTTGAATACTGGCCATCCACAGAGCTTTTAAAATGTCAGTCACTGCTGTGGGGATCCTCTAATGGATATTGCAGGAACACAGGGATTTACATCTCCTAGTTATCTTTCTCAGCTGAGACCTTCAGACACAACTAAAATGCAAATAATAAATATTAATAACACTTCCTAAGAGTTAAAGTGATCACTTCAGACAGTTAAATATTATTGAAGAAGGCCCCTGATGTGCTTGTCCCTGTCTCATATGTACTTTTCTGTGAGGTATAAGCTCGGCAATGACCAATTTAAGTGTATGCCACATATTTTCCTCACATGTTCCTGACACAGGACCATAGCAGTTAGTCAATGGAGCAGGTTCTATGCTGAGTTACAGCAAGGTGACTCTGGAGTAAATCCCTTGGATTCAGAAGAATTGCACTGGTATATAACTGAGAGGAATTTCCTCTGATGGATATAATTTCCAGGCATGATATATGTACGTTCCTCAACAGTAATTAAGACCAGATGGTGCTTCATATTTATACTGTAAGTGTGTGGCTATTGCTTTTCTCTGATAGCTCAGAAAGCAGCTTTCTGCCATTCCCATAGATGGCTGGTACTTTCCCACACATTCGACAGCTAATAAGTTACAAAGATTCCCCCGAACAAGTACCTAACGCAATCTAAAATTGAAAAACTTGGCAAGGAATTAGGCAACAGGTGCCTGGTATCCATCTATCGTGTATTTACAGCTGGAAGAATTACAAGCTGGGCCTTTCCAAAAAAGGTTTGGAACTCAGTGTCTCCAGAGGAATGTGCACCGAGGGCTTGACGCCGGAGCGGGGACGGCACCCGCTTGATGGGGGCCACAGCTACAAGAGGAAAAGGAGTGCAGGGCTTTGAGGGTCCATCCACACGTAGGGGAGCATGCAAGAAGATGAGGTTAACTTACAGTTTTAGACTGGCAATCCTGGTACTTTCCACACATGCTTTAGGCTTGGGAAGACTCCAGAAAAGGCAGACAGCATCGCCAATTTATTCAAGCTTTGTAAGAGAAACTCCGAAAACTTTTTGAGATATATATGATACATCAATATACGTATTTTATTATATATTTTAAATATATGGGTGTGTACACACACATATATGTGTGTTTGTGCATATGTATGCATATTGTTAATGCTCACAGTCCTTTACTTGCTGCCTCTGAAAGTACAAAAGTCTTACATTGGCAGAAGCATTCGTATCACTCTAGGAGACAAGCTGACTGACAATTGCAGTTACCACTTGAGACTCAGTTAATTTCTCAGACATAAACCCTCCATAAACACCCAGCGAAGGATTGCTTCTGTGGGGTAAAGCATCCCCCTAGAGAAACTGGCAGAGGCTACATCGAGGACCTTACAAATATATTACCCTCTTTAGTCTGTAAGACAAACCCCTCTAACTGTATCCCTCATAAATAGCCTCTGTAGTGTAGGAAGTAAGTTTTTTAACAGTAATCATGTTTTGGAAAAGTTTAGTCTCCACTGAACTGCTGCAGCTCTGAACATGTTAGAAATGTTAGAATTAACTTTGCAAACAAATCCTGCAAGTTTTCTGGGCTGAATTAAAACTGTATTTGAAGCAGCCTAGATTTTTAAACAAGATCCTTTTTTCCTTCTGATTTCTTCATGTGTTACAGCCAACTGGAGAAGGTCATGGATGTATAATTGGGTTCCAAATTCTGTGAGTTTCCTAAGTACAAGTAAGGGTTCCTAGAAGACAAAGGAAATGGGCGACTGGTCTTTATTCTGGTAGGTAACCACCTTTTTTCCACAGACATACACTCAGAGTATGTACTTGTTATATGCCTGCCCAGTATATAGCCCAAGGGTGTTTTGGATCTGGACTGGAGTTTATAAATACATCTGCAGTACAAAAATCAGAAAAAGCAACAACCACTGAAGAAGGACACGTGTGCTTTTTCTTTCTAAAGCTTTTTAAGGTATCTGCTGGCTCAGTATGAATATTCTGTTTCAAGTGGATGAAACACAGACCAGATTTCAGAAAGTATCAGGATGAATTCTTACAGAGCAGAACTGCACTTTTCTAAAAGATCTCAAAGCTCTCTTCCTCCTCTGCCTATCCCCAGGCACAGGTGTCCATATGTGCTCATGGGGCTGTGTATGGTCACAGAGGACCAGAACAGACACCAGCACAGAAATAGTTCCAGTGTCCACGTCTCACCTTCTCCATCCCCTTCCAGATGCCTGGGTGTAACGATCAGCTAGGTGAAGAGTGGCTAGATTTAGCTGAATCCAGCATGAGCAAGGTTTTGCTAGCAGAGACAAGAAGGCATTTTGAAGACTTTGCCTTCTCAGTACTGCCAGTTCTCATAATTGTAATTAATGTTTGTTTTGCTTAGAGCTCCAGGTTCTGGAGTTGTGAAAATCTCAGCTTTCATGAAAAGAAAAAGTAGGTTTTGTGCCTGCAGAGACAAGCCTGAAAATACAAACTTAAGGCCTGGGGAAAAAAAAAAAAAAAAAGGAGAAGACAAAAAGTACTTTAAAAGGTATTGCTTTTAAAAAACATGATTTTTAAAACAGTTAATTTTGTAAGTTTGGGGGGCTTCAAGTATCACTTCTAAATGCATAAAGCTACACCTTACAGCTAAAAATAACCTTCCAAAGGAAGGTAACTTTATTTCTCAGAGTCCATTTGGCTTCCATAGAAATCACAGATGACCAACCAGAAAGAATGGAAAGGAAAGAACAAAGAACTTCACTCCTATGACAATCAAATCCATTGGTCAAATTGCATATTGCCAAGTGCAGCATGTGAGGGTACCTATCACTAGAAATCAGCCCAGAGATGGACAAGAAGCCACCAGAGACATGGCAACATAAGCAGAGCAGAGCTCTGTGCCCTGGACAGCTGCTAGGTGGGGGATCAGTCGCAAGCCGCCTGCTTCGCCCTGCCGTTCACGGGGATGTAGGCGCTGGACCTGGCTCCCCAGGGCAGGTGTAGGAGCATCTCTCCTCCAGCTCACTCCTGTGTGCAGTGACTTTCACAGCAACAGGAGACCTGAAGGCCAGAATGACACAAAGCTTCAGCAGCAGATGAGTCTGCTTTCACCTTCAGCAGGTCAACAAGTATACCTTCAAGTAAGCTTCATCATGAACCACATAAAACAGTCACGTCATTTTTGTCCTTTCTTCTTTTTCCCTTACAGGCAAGAAGAAGGGTTTGTGTTGTGGCCTCCTTGGTGTGTATGTCATTCCCAGTCCTGCCTCACAGTCCCAGTAAGGTGTCCCCACCCTTCCAGCCTCCAAACTCAGCTTGCTGCAGGCAAAAGCCTTTACATACACCGGTCCTCACTTGGCAGATACAGTGCTTCACACGTCACTGAATGAAACTACTACATGGGTTTTTTTCACCAGAAACCCACTTCTTTCATAAATTTTTGTGATTTCTTTATCTTTCCAGTCCTGGAAGACCTCAGAGGAGATGCTGTACATGTATGTATGGTACCAGTGGGGTTGAGGACACTGTTACAAGCACTAGTAGCATTCAGAAGAAGATAACTGGGGATATCTGATTTCACCAATCCATAACAACTTGGTGGACATCAACAGGAGACAGGTGTTGCTCAGAGCAGCAGATTGAGCACAAAAAGAAAACAAAAACTGCAGGAGAGGATGGATCAGGAAAATCACAGCACGGCCAGCCCCCGTCAGCCACGGTGCTCTGTAACTCGTAAAAGCATTCCCAGGAATCCCATGTCTGTGCTGCTAGGGATGTGTCTGGGGAATACACATAAAACCTGCAGTTTACCAGGGATGAGTGAAACAGATGAGGACAGGAACTCCAGTCCTTTGGAAAGGGAGGACCAAAAGGACCTGATGATCAGGGCTTCTGGGATTTTGGCAAGAGTCTAGAGTCTAAAGGTAACATAAAATTGTGGAGCACTTGTTTCCAGTAGAGTAAACAGAAGGAGAGAGAAGGCTCCTCTCATTCAACAGGCTCCAGATTTCCTCATTAAAATATTAACATAAATATTTGCCAGTTTTGGACTGACAAGAGAATCTGTGGATTATATGACTAACATTTTGAAGCTGTAGAAAGGGAACCAACACTTTACAAGAGGATGAAACATTCACTACTTTGTGCTCCACCACTTCCAAATTGTTCCAATCAATAACCTTAATTTTGGCATTTCCCAGCTGCTGAGTTCTTGATTCTAGGTTTAACATTTTTCTAGCTTCTTCGTATATCACAGCTATAAAATAAGTAACTGATGACTAATTGAAATCATTCACTGGGAATGTTGGTTTCTTCTCCCTGAACTGGTATCAATAAATAATAATGGTCATTATTTCACCATTTTTTTTGTAAAAACAACTCTTCATAAAACAGCCAGTGCAATCCTCCTCCACAAGACTTATCTTGGTCTCTGCCAGCACTTGAAGTTTTACATACTAGACCTGAATCTCTGCTCCCTGTGCCTAATTTCTTTTATCTCTTCAATTGTTCTGTTCTGCTGGTTTCTGTGTAAAAGACCCACAGAATCACCAGTGAAACCACTGCCAGCAGTGCATTGACTGTATGTAAATGCTCTTGATTCCTAGTGTCAATTAACTGCAATAAATGAGAAACTTCCCGTCCCTCATCACTTTCCATTACAGTTTCCTTATGTATTATTTGTTACTCCAGATGGCAAAAAAATTTAAATGGAAATTTGTTTTTATGCTGGCAGTGCTCCTGGAAGTGACAGAGAAGAGATACATCAGGATAGATCGATCAAGTGAGTGTGGCAGTGGCAACAGCCAAAGCAGTTGAAATGCTTTGGGGTAGCAACACAAGACAGGTTTGCACCTTTTTACATCCAAGCTGAGCTTACCTTTGTAAAGTACATGAATAGCTTTTCTTCACAGTCAAAAGCAACCAATGCTTAGGACTGCTTTCCACACAGGTTTTATATGGATTCCCTTAAACTGGCTTAGCGACCAAATCAATTAAATCAACATGTTCCCCCCTGGCATGGATTCTTTCCTGCCCTGCAGTAAAATAAATGTGTATATCTTCTCATCTAGAGTAATTCAATCATCTCCAATTTTGGATGCTTGAAGAACGCAGGCAGGTGGGAAGTTCGGGGCACAGAAGTTCATTGTTACCCATGAACACAGAGAGCATGACCAGCATTGGTATTAACTTCTCAGAATTCCACAGTCAGGTCTAGCCATTTCCATGCCTACTCTAGATCCTGCCCTTGCTGCTCTGACCATCACCATTCCATCTCCACAAGGAAGATTTTAGATATAGCCAGGGCTCGTTCCCTGGCCGAGTCCAGCTGGCGAGGTTTAGCCATGTTTACACTATTAATCCCTTTCATCCTCTCAGTCACAGCTCAAGGAACTAGCAGCATCCGTGCTGCAGCCAAACCGCTTTGGGAACCATCCCTGGCCCATGCTACTCCTTGAAGCATAGTGAGGAGTTTTTTGGGAGAGGGCAGGCTGGTGCAGGCCAAAACCATACCCAGAAGCACACAAACAACAATGCCAATGACTGAGAGCCAGGGCTCAAGCCTCGGCACCACATAATTTGCAGCCATTCCTGAGCTAAGAAATCCAGGAACTGGTCTGAATTGTGTTAGTAATCTTTCATCTTAGATCTGATCTATTGCTAACAAACTTCATTCGAGCAGTGACCAGACAGTAAAATCTTTTTTCTCCTTCAGCACAGGCTGTTGCATGTTATCAGCACGCAGAGCCAAAAGGCTCTGCACGCCCCATCCAAAGGCAATTCAAGTCAGTGAAAGTCTGGAAAATTAATAAAAATCAAAACAGGGAGCATCACTGTGCCACTGTACAACTCCTCCTTTCCCTCCCCGCCTTCAACACTGTACTCAAGACATCCTGAACTGGAAGAGGAACTCAGAGAAAGGAAACAGGTATGATCAAAGCTGTGAAATGGCTTTCATATGAGGAATCACTGAGTAGTCTCACTCTTCTGCCTGGACTTGGTTGGTGGGGGTATGATGAAGGTGTATAAAATCCAGAGCAGCAAGCAGTGGCTGGATTGTGAATGACTGCTCACTCCCTCTTCCAGTGCAGGAACCAGAGCCCCAGAGGAGGATAAATGGAGCTGGCTTTGCCACGTGCAGAAGTGGTTTTTCACCCAGCAATTAGAGCTGTGTGTCACAGAGCTCTGTGGATGCAAACAGTTTACACAGGGGAGACTGGACAAGTGCTTGAAACAGAAATCCCCTGGGTTAAAAAACAAACTTCACCAGGGTCAGGAAATCCCCTGAGCTGAAAATAGTTGGAGGCTGGAAGAAGAAATCACCACTTGTGCTCGCCCCGTTCTCCCCCCTGCCTTTTTAGGGGCAATGCTGGGAGCAGAGCCCTGGGCTAGGTGGTCCTGGGGTCTGAACCACCTCGGCATCCTCACTGGTGACACAGCTGAGCTTTGGATGGAATATTCTCTTCATCATCAGGGCTAAAACCACACTGGCAATGTCCCTGTGGGGATTGCTCTGCTTCCTGAGGGGCCCTGGCCTCGCACTGCCCCAGGAAGAGGCCGTCCCTCCTGAGCACGCTGCATCACCTGGAGTTACACTGCAGGGTGGCCACGTGTCTACATCGACTCTACCACATATACACACCGCTAAACTACAGCAACAACTTGACCAAAACTTAAGGAACAGGGAAAGGACCCTGGTGGCTGTGCAGTAGGTTGCAACCTCGGGTTAACACAGCAAAAATAAACCTAGTGTTGGTTTTGCAGTTTAGTTTTTTTAATGTCTTTTATAGGTGACATGTGAATCCTCACCAACTGTTAGCACTGCAGCCTCGAGTCCTCTGCTGAAATCCTGCCTGATTCAATTTGCTGTTTAAAACTCTGCTTGAGATATTACACAGGATTTGGGAGTAAGGGAATAGGGAAGGGTGAGCTATCACTGCATGTGGGATTTGAAAGGCCTTTTCAGTCCGTTTTCTGCCACAGGAAACAGTGATTTATTGGTGAAATGCCTCATGCAGCTGGGAAGCTCTGCTGAAGTCTTGAATTTGTGTGAATATTTCCCACATGAGAAAAGCCCAGATGGGAAATAGTCACACAATGGGAGGGAGAAACCTGGAAAGCGGTAATGTCAACAGAGATTTAATAGTAATAGTGTGCAGCAAATTGGACATGCAGTAAAGAGTAATACAGTAGCGAAACAGACCAAAGCCATTTTGGGTTGAGTCACCAGAAGCTTCATTTCAGACGCTGGAATGTAGCCTTAATTTCTGGGCATGTCACTACCTGAAAGACTAACTGGAATGAATTCTGAGAGGCAGCCCAGCTATCACGGGAGGAGAGACCCGCTGCTCGCCGCACAGCCTGCGTGAGCAGCGAGTGTGGAGGCACAGCCTGCTCCAGGGCAGGGAGCAGGCTATCTGCAGGCTGGCAGTGCCAGGCTGGGAGGAGACAGCACAGAGCACCCTGCCGTGTCAGGAAAAACAAAGAAAGGTTGCAAAAAGACCACGAGATAAAAGTCATGGAGGAGTTCCCTGACAGCGGGATGCCTTAGGCTGTGGAATGGCCACCAGAGCAAAGATGCCAATAACTGAGATGGTTTGGACTGTGAAAGGGAGGTAAAAGCACAGCACGAACACTCCACGTTGGCACAGAGATGGGCTGGAAATGCCAGGGCTTTCCCAGTGCTGAGCTGTATAGCCTGGAGAGCCATGATCTACTGAGTGAAGATGACACAAAGCACGCAGAGGGAGATCACAGCAGATTTTCAGTCAGTGTGAAATGGCCCAGACCTATTCAGATCAACCCATCCTAATGACTACACCCCAACTGAACATCTACCCCCTGCACACTGGGGAGGAGCAGAGAAGGAAAGTCACATTCCCTGGCTTGAATATGCCAAGCAGATACCAGTTTAAAGCAGTGCAATATCCTCGAATGGAAATTGCTTCCAAAGTCTCCCACAGGACAAACTATTACATCATGCCAACACTTATTTCACTTATAACAAACTGCTAAAATACAATCTTGGTACAGAAGAAAAGACTTTACAGTGGTGTCAGCATTCTGATTAAATACTTTCTCAACAGAGATTTCATGCTATTATTTTTGACAAAACACCCCACCCAAAACCCAATCCTTAAGGTTAAATATTACAGAGTAGCCAAATCAGTCACTCTACTCCTTCACCCTTTAAAGGGCAGGAAATCAAAATGAACACAAACCTCTAGTACATATAAGATTATTGCCCTGCATCTTTGCCATCAACTTTTCCACAGCAGAGACTACCACATGTCCTTCAGCAAGCTCAGCCTGAGTGAAAAAGAGTTAACAAAAAGCTCCCACGTTATCAGGGATCCTCAAAATTGCTACAGATGTCACCTACCAGATGCAGAAAGCCTAGGGGCTGAAGGACAGGGTTAAAGAGTTTGAGCCTTAACACCGAATTTCGTACATCCTTCTGCCTTCTCAGACCACTGGAGTTATCTCAGCAGGCTGTGTGTATGGCTGATGCTCAGCCTTAAGCAGATTTTGCAAGGTAAATCTCAGCAGTGTGGCTTTACAATGATCCCCTTTGGAAGGCTGAATGTGAGTAAAGCTAGAAATTTAAGAACTCTGGATCAGCATCAGGCGCTGGTGAAACACTGTCAGCATCTACTGCCCCTGCTCAAAGCTGGGATAAGGGTGGCTTGTTATCTCGGAGTTATTATTCTGCAGAGCCACAAACTGTACTATGACAAGAGTTACACCTGAAGCTTGAGCAGACATGATTCTGGATATACTGAACTTTATAAGGCCTGTGGGCAACTAGGCTTTAGGCTAGCTTCTGCAACTGTTTTCACACACATTTCATCTGTATTTAATGGATGAAATTACCATAGGATGCATACCTATTTAGCTTCTTCCAGTATTTTCCAAAGATGAAGAAAGGGAAAAAAAAAAAATAAAAAGGAACAGTTTTGCAGTGCCGTTTAAAGAAAAATTGACCTCTTAAATATTAAGCATTATTACAGCTCCTTACTCCTCCAGCAGCATTCAGCTCCCACATCATCAAGGTCAGCATTTGCTTTTACAGGTAGGAACTCCTGACCATTAGAAATAACTTCCAGCTGGATACAAGATGCCACTGGCAACACGCTATGGTCTCCTGGAGGAACGGTGCAACCTTCAAAGTTTACCACTTAACGTTTCACATTGTATTCACCTCTTGCATGGAGGCTTAGAGGGCTGGTGAAATGGAGCACGCGTGGAGCCTGCGGCTATCCCCTCTCCAAAGCAGCGCCTCTGCGGGATCCCTGCGGGTCTCCGGGGAGGACCAAGGCCTTACTGTGCCATCTCACGGATTATTTCTGCCTGTGTGCTTGACCCCAAACAGGAGGAAATGAAACAGAACTGTTTTGTGGGCCGTGGAGGGGGGAAGCACAGCCTGAAGACCTGGGTTGGGCTCCAGCTTGGAGAGATCACGTTCACGCCACGGTGTCGCGCACTCACCAGTGAATTGCAGAATCCCTTCTCCTGCCTTTCTTTTTCCTCCAGGTGAAACAAAAATGCTGTCACCTGAGAGGCCCTCTGAGGTGAAAAAGCCCCTAAGCCTAACAAATATCATCGCTTGTAATTTTAACATCTCACTCCATCTTCAAAGGTGTGTTGTTCATGCAAGGGCAGAGCGTTATTTTTCTCTGCCCTCCTCTACAATAAACCAGGAACCCTGACAACAGCTTCAGAGGTTAATGTGGCAGCTACCCACATTCTCTGCAGCAAATGCAGAGGTATCTTTGTTAGGCAACGAATAAAGGATTTCTTTCAAGGCTGTGTGGCTTTTGAGCGTCAAAAAATCTTATTGGTCAGATAAGGAGAAAAAAAAAAAATATATAAGCAACCCATTGCAGGAATCCAGTGGTTTCTAAAGAGAAAGAACACAATTAGGCTAAGCTGCACGGCCAGAAGTTTAACAGCTCAGACCCCCTGTGCCCTAACACACTTAGTCTGAATCTGACTTGCTGAGCTGCTTTAAGCTCTCTGTCAAAACGGCGTGAGCCTCAGCAATTCATTTCACAAGCACAAGCCACCAGCATAAGGTAAAGCTGATGCAAGCTGGGAGTAGCTGGATCAGTGAGATATGACTCTCATGTCTAAACAGGGCTTTGGGCTGAGCAGAGCTGGCTTAAAGCAACTTTCTCATCACAAAATGGAATGGGTAAACAAAGCAACCAAGGCTCTTTCTCCAACCCTCTGGTCAGAGCTGCAGAGGGACCAGCACAGCCCACGGTCATCACAAGGCCCTTCTCATACGTCAGCACAGTCATGGCCAAGAAATGACAGTGGTAAATTTCCTTAATAAACCAAGTTCCCTAAAAACTCTGGTGAATGGAGGCTCCTGAATTTCAAAATTTTAATAGGAAGCTATTTTCTCTGAGACATCATTTTGAAAATTAACCCCAAGGCTTGGAATAGCTCTAAAACCTCAGTGGCTCTTTTAAAAACTAAGCAGCCCTTCTTTTCCTGTTTCTTATTGCTTAAACTATTAAACAAAAATCCCCTATTTCTTGAGTACTTACAACTGAAAAGAGAGTATTTCTGTCTCAAGAAGCAGTTGTATAACTGGAAAGAAACATTTTGCAAGGCAGCAAGCTTGGGGCTGGTTTTGTTACAGTACTAACACTTGGGCTACTGCCGTAGGGACAAAGCCCTTCTGAAAGGTCTTCAGGCCAGGAACCTGCCTGCTCCTTCCCCACTGAGAACTGTCATCAAACTGCTGCATCTTTAAGAAACCTGAAAGTCAGAGATCTTATTTAGGCTTCATATCACATCTCTGAAGAAATCTGGAGACCACTCTTTGTCTTATTTACCCATCTACAACTTGGAGTTGCCTCCTCCTGCATTGCACCAGCCCTGCACCACTGCAGGACAACACACCAGGAACCCCCAGTTACCTGTTATCACCAAAGCTGGGGCCCTTCTGTCCTTTCCTGTCAGGCCCACGGCAGGGTTCTGCTAGAGATAGGCAAATGAAAGCCAATTCCTGCTTGAAAACCCTTCCTGAATCTTCTCAGCACTTCCTAGACCAACCACTATCTTCTCATCTCTCTTGTGCAGGATCCCTCCCCTCTCTCTGTGTTTGGGCAGTGGGCTTTGCCCTCTGCCCTGGCTATTCTTGCCTTCGAGAGATTTAGGAAGAGGAGGACGGTTGATTTCTTTCCTACTTGCCAGGCTGAGGGCTTCGTGGGCTTCCCTCTAGCTGTCTTGAGTCCCGCTGCTTTCAATGTGAGGTGGGACTGCCCTGCACCTTTTTGAAGAGACGAGGAAGGTCCCCCTGGCAAAGGATCGCAAGAAACAGGCGCTTTTTACCGTTGCAAAACGGTCCAAAATTAGCCTTTCAAAGCCGTAAATTACCACAGTAAGCCAAGGAATTTGCATTTGTAAAGTACACGCCTGAGGTGCAAAACACATTAACAAAACACACAAATAAACAAAGCTGTTCAAAACCCAGTGCAATTATGCATTCGGGGCAAGGAGCCATGGAAATCCACCTCGGCTGTGCCGCTGGGTGTGAAGGCAACGTGCTGCCCTCAGCCCAGACTGGTTTGCTTCCCCTGGGGAACGTGTACGAGCAGATGCTGGTGCGCTCCCCCTC
>NW_008585232.1:0-5295 GCF_000691845.1 Merops nubicus | reverse complement strand
TTTTTTCTGTGACTTGCTAAGTTAAATTAACCTTTTACCCAGCAGGAAACTGACTTTAAAATCTTTATTTTAACAGATCTGGATTTTGCTAGTCTTGCCAAAGGTTTTGCATTGTTAAAAATGCCAAAGATGCCTGAACTAAGAGGAAAAAGTTTTCCGGACTTTACTCCAGTCACCGTTAATACAGACTCCATTTCATTTAAGGATAAAAACAGAGAAAAACAGAGACAAAAGCAATTAGAACAACAAAGAAAAGAAAGAGAGGAAAATGGAGGGAAAAAGAAATTTATAAAGAACAAGGCCTGGTCAAAGCAGAAAGCCAAGAGGGAGAAGAAGAAGAAAGTTACAGCTAAAAGGAGGCGTGAGGAGGTAAATTGTGGCTGTTCTCTTACACTGGAACAGAGGTGCACACTTGCAAATGGCAGAGCCATGGGACTGATTGTAAAGGAACTTCCTGGGTCCTTAAAAAAATTTAGAGCAGCTTTTTTAAAGCCAAACACTAAAAGAACTTCTCAGCACTCTGATACTGGTCAGTCATGCTGCCAGCACAGGCAGCAGAGATTTTATTTCCTGGAGGTCCAGCAGTATGGCAGGATGGTGGGCAGTACTTGGGACAGATTTATTTATTTTTATTTTAGTTTCCTAGGTAGAAATGGAATATTTTTTCCTGTTGGATACTCCTGGCAAAATCTGAGTTGTAAACTTGTGTTCAGCTGTATAGAAGGAAAACTTTTTGGTGTTGTGTTTGATTTGTTGTTTTTTGATTGCCACCAGGGCTCCGATATTGAAGACGAGGATATGGAAGAGCTGCTGAATGACACCAGACTCTTGAAGAAATTAAAAAAAGGAAAAATTAGTGAAGAAGAGTTTGAGAAGAGACTAACAGGCAGCCAGAACAGACTCAAAACAGAAACTGTTGCTGACTTAGAGTCTGAAGGTTGACAGTTACTCTAACCATGCTTTAATCTTAAAATACTGCCTATTTCAATAAAACTGTTATCTTCATAACAAAATAATGATGCAGAGAACAGAATTTATTTCCTTTCCTAATCAAGATAGGTGGTGTCCATAGAGGGATGCAGGCAAGCCTGTGGTGAGGAACCAAGCTGCAGGGTTCCATTGCCAGCCTTGGGCCTGCTCTCATCTTGTTTTCTTCAGGTATGTGCCACAGACCAGTAACAGTGTAGCTCTGAATGAGTTTGAATACACTGTAAGGTACTTTATTTTACAATATCAAAATACTCCACCCATCTTTAAAATAATTTATTTTAGGTCTTTAGAAGCTGTAGTAACTTGTGAGTTTTTTGAACAGTGGTCCACCCACGTGTAACGTTTTGCTTTAAAACCTCAAGAAGGCAAATAATTACATGAATCCTTACAACATGGTCTCCTTATCATGTCCATATCATCTTCCAAGTTCTTCAGACTGTGCCAGCCCCTGCAGATGACAGACCCTGCCCCCGAGTCCCCTGTTACAGGTAGAGTTTAATGAGCTCATCGCTGACGGCGGATGGAGTTAAGACACCGAGGTCTGTGAACAGCAACGTGATCAGCGATGGCAGCGTGTAGTCAATCCAGGGGTGCTCTTCTGTGAGGTTCTGACTTGTTTTCAGGGTGTCTGCTTTGTACTAGGAGGAAATGGAGACATCACTAACTGCACAACTGCAAATTAGAGACCCTTTTGGGCAAGGGTGGCTCCATAGTGGCAAGCAGATGGTTGTGGTAAAACTGAAGGAAGGAAGTCCCTTCAAAACAGAGCACAGGCTGGTGCCACCTTGGTCTCAGCTGCTTTATCTTGTGTGTAAAATACAATTTGTAGTTCTGAAGTGCACTGTTTTAACTGTTTCTTGCCCTCATGTGCTCCTGTGCCCCAAAGGAACCACTTTAAGCATGAAATGTCTGTATTAGTGTGGCTGGATTGCCTATAACTGTAACATAGAACAACTCTTGACAACTCTAACAGAGCAAGATAATGAAGATGTGCTTAGACAAAAATTTTTCAGAGACATGTAACTCTGCACCTTACTGTAAAAGAAGTAATTGAATTTCTCTTACCTTAAACTTATCTGGAACGTCCCGCTGATTTAGAGGGAAAAGTCTTACAAACTTGAAACTTTCTGCTACCACATAAAATGGCTTATTCTGAGCTTTGGCACACACAGCAATTTGATTAGTGCCAATCTGTGGAGACAGATGGAAAACAACATTCAGGCTCAGAGCTAGCGTGACATAATATTGCCCAGATTCCAACAATAAATAGAAATTTACTGGGTAACATCCAAATAGAAAAGATTTTTCAGAAAGCCTTGAATTTTTCAAAGAAACTAAGCTTTAAAAGTCTAGAGGTGACAGAATGTAGTAAACTCACTACTTATTACCTTGTTAATAATGCCTCCGCTTTCAACTACACCTTCAGCACCAACTAGCACCAGGTCCACTTTCTCCATAATGTAGCTGTTCAAAGGGGGAAAAAAATCCATGTCTTACTGAGTAATATGACACATAACTCGCTGAACAGAACAGAAATTAGTGATTCAAACAGTCTTTCACTTTTCTGAGCTAGTTATGGACTATGTAAGTAACTATGTAAGTCCACATGCTATTACACATCCCTGGAGTGAGCCTTCATCTGCTTCCCTGGCAGGGGTATTGAGTAGCTGCATCTTCTCCAGCCCTGGCTGACCTCAGCCATTGTATAAATGCTGGGAGAAGCTGGAATTGGACTAGGAATGGTCCTGGGTTACAGGAAGATGGGTGTCTGTGGTAGGATACTAACTACACAGTGAAGCGTAACCCCATCGTGGTGACCTTGGCCAGACACACAGGATGCTCCTGTCCACTTCCCCTTGCTTTACATCACTGTTTTAATTGAAAATACAGGTCTAAAAAGAAAACCACCAACTATGTGACTCAATAGACGTAAGGTGTTAAACAGAACATGCAGAGCTGTCCACTGGAGCCCCTCTCTTCCCTCCAGAGAGGTGCCTTGCAGACCATGGCACCAGGCCGGTGCCCGTTCTCCTGGACAGGCTCTGGGGCACTGGGCACTTTGGCAAGAACCCAGGTTCAGGTGCAGTGCAGTTCTTTCTTTTCTCATGTTTTGGACTTACACTAAGCAATGGGTAATTTAGCAAATAGTGTAAGAAACCCCAAAATGATAACATGGATGCAAATGAGGAAAAAGCCTTTTTGCATAGCCCCTCAGTTTTTTTTACAGCTATCCCCAAGTTTTACACTTTGTTCTGACTCTTTTTCTCATTCAAACACACAAACATCACACACTTTTGCAGCAGGCATTCTCTCCTCATTATGCACCTACACTTGTGACTTGTTTTGCTTGTTTGATGACTATGACTAAGTAACAACCTCTACAGCTTGAACAAGCTTCTGGGAAACTTGCATAGAACAAAATGAAAATTAAATTGTGAAGAACACTTATGAAGCTTTAACGATCAGACTTACCCAACAGCAGCATCCAGAATCACAGTCACAGGAATGTTCAGCTTCCTCAGGGCTTTTGCCATTTTTTGCCTATTAAAAAAAAACAAACAACAAATAAACATATTTGAGGCTTAAAATACTTTTCTTTCAAGACAATGCTAGAAAAATACTGTCTGGAAGACTGAAACTCATCACTGCCCCTTGCCTGTAGTTTTGGTTTATGATGTACCCTCCAACAGAAAATAAGTTTTTGTGTAGAAATGGAAGCACAACACAACAAACCCAACAAAAGTAGCTTTTTATCAGTCAGGAACTGCAGCTACAGAAAGATGAGTCAGTGAACTCCTGCAAAGATGCCAGACTACCTAAACTGTCTCAGATTGTCCATCAACAAAGAGGGTGTAAGAAACAAGCAATAAAGCATGGGGTGCACTGCTAGAAGTTATTTCTGTGGCTAGAAATTGTTTCAGTAATTAGAATATTTACTATGTGAAATTACTTGCCAGTATTTTTTTTCCACTTGCTCAGAACAATGTGATACTGTCAGTGATGGTTACTGTTTAAAATGCTGCAAACAAGCCCAACGGCTTTTCTTAAGGTATGGCAGCTTTGATGCTAGTGTACCCTGTTAGCCAAGATAAAACACAAGTTAATGAGTACTTGCCCTGCTTGATCTGGCTGTGACTCAGTAATATAAACGCTGAATCTCTTCTTTGACTCAATAGCTGCTTCTAACACTCTGAGCACCACTCTGGAGTAGGCATGTGTCAATATTCGCTGTCAAAAGAAAGAAAAATAATCAGACATAATCTTTTCTTGAGCTCTGGGAAACCTTTACTTTTGTTAATGGTGTCACAGCTTTTTTTCCACACAACTGTCCATCAGCATTAAATAATAACGTACATCACTTGTGTTCTACAAGCCACAGGAGAGCAGACCACCCTGTGAGCTGGGCTTTGTGGCCAGATGCAGCCAAGAGGTGATGATGTAGTATTTAAAATGGAAACTTGAAGCTGTGACTCCTCAGTACCTCTTAGAAGCAGACCACAAGTTAAAGTGGGATTGCATGGACACTGAAGGGGGGATAGAGGAGACATAAAAAAACTGAAGTAATGGGTGGTATCCCACCTATGTACTTGCAGAAGCCACCATCAGACAATGCTGTTTCTAAAGCTAACAAACATCACTCCCAGTCCCTTCTGCTCTTCTGTTACTGTGACCCTGCCTCAGCCTACTTACAGCACCATCTCTGATGAAAGGATGACACAGCTTAGCAATTTTGTTCCTCGAGAGAGAGACTTTCCTCAGGAAGATCTCCCCACGCTCAATCATGATTTCTTTGCACTTGGAGTAGTCCTGGAAAACACAGTGATGTCAGGCACAAGGCTGGATGGTCATGGAATCCCAGCCCAGTGGGGGTTGGAGGGGACAGCTGGAGATCATCCTGTCCAACCCTCCTGCCTCAGCAGGGTCACCCAGAGCAGGCTGCCCAGGATGGCACCCAGGCAGGTTTGATATCACTGCAGAGAAGAGGACCCCACAACCTCCCTGGGCAGCCTGCTCCAGGCTCGGGCACCCTCATAGGAAGTTTTTCCTCACGTTGAGATGGAGGCGGTTCCCTCAGCGGGCAGCGCGCCGGGCAGGGGCCGGCCGCCCTTACCGAGTACTCCAGGGAGGTGAGGCTGATGAAGCGCAGGAAGAGCTCCCCGGCCGAGGAGACGGCCACCGAGGAGTCCCCCCGACACAGGGTGTCGATGGCGGCCCGCAGGCTGCTCCGCAGGCCCTGGATGGTCTCCCCTGCGGGGAGAGGCGCGGTCAGGGCCCCGCCGGCACGCCCACGGGAGGGGGTCCCGG
>NW_008585231.1:0-1098 GCF_000691845.1 Merops nubicus | reverse complement strand
GTGAACCCTTCCGGGGATGTTGAGCAATGCCCTTCTATTTGGGGAAAGGCCACAGGGTCCCTCAACCCTTTCGCAACCCTCCGCAGTGGCAGCTCTCCCACTGTCCCCATGTGTCCCACCCAGGTGCCCATGCTGCTCCCTGCCCTCTCCCTGCCAGACCTGTCCCCACCATTCCTCTTGTCCCTTTCTGGGTTTCCCCAGCATCTCTGATGTCCTGCCATGGGGCCCAGCACTGTACTGAGCTGTGTGGGTGCTGCTGGTGCTGTGCAGGTGCTAGCCAGGAGCTTGGCCACAGCCAGGTGTCTGGGCCACCATGGTACTGCTTAGACATCCATGGACATCCCAGTGAGTGTCCCCTGTGTGGCCAAGGGGGCAGCATCCACGCTGGGACTGGACCTTCACCATGGGATTTTTGGAAGTCATGTAGGACTGCAGCCCCTGGTGACAGCCACCTACCTCTGCTGGGAGTTGTCCTTCCTCCTGAGGACATTGTGGGCATGTGTCACCTCAGCCGGCCCCTGGGAGAGGGCTCGTTGCCACAAGTCCCCGCATCGTGAGGTCCCTTCCCAGGCTCTTCCTCAGCTCACAGGGACTTCTCTGATGAGCACCTCCACCTCTCCCCAGGGCAGCTGGGCCAGAGACAACCCAGGGCAGGCTGTGCTGAGCTCCTGGGGCTGTGTTGCCTCGGTCCTTCTGTCTCTCGGTGGTGCTGCGGGGATTCGACAGCAGGAGCTGCTGAAGACAGCACAGGGACACTCGGGCACACATTTGTGGTAGTATTTTTTCCCCCTCGGAGCCAGGGCTGGGGATGGGCTCCCCCATCCCCAGACACGGGGACTGTGGCAGCAGAGACCCCAGAGATCTCCTTGCACCTCCTGGGGACCCTGATGCCCCTGAGCAGCCTCCCCCAGGTCCCCACCTGGGGCTGCATGCCCCAATTCAGCTCAGTCCCGCCAGCCTGCGGCCCTCCGGTGGCCATGATGGGTTCCAGCCCCTCTGCCCCCATGTTGTGGTTTGAGGCCAGGGCAGTCCCCAGAATCGTAACAGATGCTGTCTCCCCTCCCCCCACCTTTGAAAGGGAAAGGGAATAAGAGAGAG
>NW_008585230.1:0-11402 GCF_000691845.1 Merops nubicus | reverse complement strand
TACCTGAGAGTCACCCGGGGTTTTTGAGAAACGCTTCGTTCAATTAATGGGTAAAAGTCACATTTTAAAAGTTGCTGAGGTTGCCCTTCCTTGGCCTGGCTGAGATCGAGTACTACCCAGAGAAAGTGTCCTGCTTTAGAGCATGAGCTTTGGGACTTCTCCCCATCTCCCGTTCTCTGTCGCGTTCCAGTCATGAGCCCATGCAATGGACAGTACTTTGCCAGCGGTAGCAGAAGAGCTCTTGAAGGAGATCAAAAAGGCTTTTCAGGAGACCTCCCATGGTAAGTAAAGAAAAAAATCCCAGCAGGTGGTGGGCCAGTAAATACCCATCCCAGCAGGTGGTGGTCCAGTAAATACCCATCCCAGCAGGTGGTGGTCCAGTAAATACCCATCCCAGCAGGTGGTGGGCCAGTACTGCTGGCACTGCCAAAGCTGCAGGGAGCGAGGAGGGCTGCCAGCCTCCCCTCCTTTGCATCCTCTGCAGGCAGAAGTGCTGCAGGTTCTGCCCTGTGAGGGGTGGCCTTTGCTCGCAGGAGTGACGAGTTGTATCTGGTGTGCCCAGCCCTTGTGTCCCTCTCTGGATACAACGCAAAGGGGTTTGAACTGCAAAAAATGAGGAGCAGCCCCCTTCTGAAAGTCAGACTCCTTCAAAAATGAGGCCAGGCTGGACAATTTTTGTGACATGGGGTCTAGGACAATCCTGCTTGCTTAGAACTTAGAGCACGAGAGGTTGCACTTGGGAGATGATACCTTCTGTACTCCTAGGCAGGCATTTTGTTGTGCCTGCTGTGTTGCTGTTTTCATAGACTCACTGATTTCAAAATTAGAATTGAAAGGAAAATCTTCATAATAAAGACCACGTTTCCTCACTGACCAGCAGAGGGTATTTAAGTGTTAGTGATCAGGGCAAAGAACAGCTTTGCTGTTGCTGGTCTAAAGTAAGCAGGAACCAACAGTTGCATCTTGGCCAATTCTAGCAGCTAGTTAAGAGCAACTACCTCCACTGCACTTTGGATTGCAGTTCTGTAATTGGTGCTGGAAGAATATTTACTGATTGTGTTTACTTGATAAGTAGCCCAGAATGGTTCCTCCTAAGGAAAGTGGCTGTTCAAGGGATATTTTAAACTGTGCTAAAACAAACCAAATAAATATTCAGAGAAGTCCATTTGAGCACAACTTTGAGTGGGGAATGGACAGAGACAATGTCTAAACTGTCAGGGTGACCACACTGACAGCTTTCTGGCATCCTTGTAATAGGGTTTCCATCAGCTTAGAACAGATCCAAAATCTACATGTGACTTTTTGAAAGAACTTCATAAATTTTGTTTTCAAACAGGAAAAAAAAACTAAAAACAAACCAAAACCAAACCAGGTCAACATTCCTTTTAAGGTATACTTCTTAAAGAACTAAAACAGCACTGAGACATAAATGTGGGAAAAAACTGATCAATCACTTTAGAGAATTAAACTGGAATAAAGTTGGAAAAGTCAAACCAACAACCTAAGTTATAGAGAATATTTTGAGTTGTCAGAACAACAAAATTAATTCTGATTTTCAACTCAGCAGTCCTGATCTTCCAGTGGAATACAGAGTACACTGTGTCCATTAGTGATAGCAGAGAGATCAGATGGGATGATCAGAGCCTAAGCTGTTAGCTACAACAAAGAGTCTAATTTTAAGTGTAACTTTCCAGCTTGACAAGAAGTTCCAATAAATGAAGACATTATGTTTCTGTTAGAGCTATAAACTAGCAGCCCCTGCAAGACTGAGCTGGGAAAAGAACAACATTTTTAAAGCTTTGATGCCAAGAGTTCTGAACACATGCCAAGAGACTTTCAGGGAAACCAATGCATATATTTTTAACCCACTTCTTAAAGTGAGATGTTGAGGCCAAATGCCTTTTCTTGCATGCTTTTAAAAGCAGGATATTATAAAAGTCTATTTGGGCTTCTGCATTTTTTTTTTTAAACGAATCCTCATGGTTCTGATTGCTGTACTTGGTAAGTGCCTTACCAAAGCAAATAACTTTGCTGCTCCTTGCTGCTTTTTGGTGGCCAGAGAGGATGCCTAGAGCACTGCAGCCCCGTGTGGCCCCTGGGGGTGTGCTGACACTAGCCCCCTGTGATGTTGATGTCTCTCACAGTCAGGAACTTCAGCAAAATCATGCTTCATTTTCCTTTTCTTGCAGTCCCTGATGACCTGCTGCTGGGGTAAGTGTCTTTTGCTTCAATCCTTGTCCAAGTGTCCTGCTAAAGGGCAGTTGATAATCTGCTGTCCTCTTATTTTTGTCCTTTGTTTGACCAGTACATGTTTCTCATGCAGAGTTGCTACATGTTTTTTGCTGGTAGTGGAATTGAAGGTCCAAAGAGATGATCTCAAGGTTTTTTTCCAGAGATCCATGAAATTATCTCTGTATCACTGCCTCTCCCGTGATGACTTGCTCTAATTTGGGTGGATTAAACATGCAGAAGTCCAGGATGTTTAACCTGAGCTCTGAGTCCAGCCCCAGCTCTGGGGTGAGTGTTCTGTAAGAGTGGACTGTGTTTCAGAGTGATTCAGGCTGCTGGAGTGCTGCATCTCCAGCAATGGTTCAGGCCATTGTGAGCACAGCAGCATCTGAGATCCCTTCTTCTGAGTCACAGGCACGTGTGACAGAAGGGAAGAGGAGAATGTCTCATCTCTCTGCACAAGGGAATTGTTATCTTGGAGACAATCCTGAGTTTTCCTCTGTTTAGAAGAAGTCTCAGGTCAGCTCCACCACCCTTGCTTTGATTGAAGCTTGTGAGTGTTTCAGTCATTCCCAAGAGTCACCCAAGTTTCACAGCTTCTGCAGCCCTCACTGACTGCTGTTGAAGGCAAAGAAGAGGCACCATCCCAGTGAGAAGATTTTCAGATTCATCTTTAACTTTGTGTTCCTGCCTGTAACTCAGGAGAGGAGATCACCAGGAACCCTTCAGGCCTTAATATCTTTGGGTCTAATGTTATCAAGCATAATACCTGTGAAAAGTGTGAGTGCTGGCTCCCTCCTGTGGGACCACACTGGCCTTTGGATGGTGGGATTATATATGACAAGTCTCCTAACATTCCTTCTTGTCATAGAAGAAAAGGAATTCCCATGTTAAGTTTAATAACAATTGGGTGGTAACTCTTGGCATTTCCATCCATTCCCTGTGACCAGCAGCTCAGAAGTATTCTGATTTAATTTCTGAATCTCTTCCAAATCTCTGAAGTCCTTGAATTTCCTTTGAGCATTCCCCTTACTTATTTCCTGTTAGGCTGATCGAATTATATATATGGAAAAAGAATTCCCCAGATTCAGAGGAGTTACTGAAACTCATTAAACTCAGCCCACTTCTAGTCCTAAACCTAAGCATTAAAGAATGTCTTACACTGAGTGTCCCCCACCCACCTCCCCGCAGTCCTCGGGTGAAGCCAATCCTCATTTCCCTGGGTGTTCAGCAGAAGTTTTGGGCTTCCTGGAATAAGTCTGTCTGCTTGGCCTGCTATCAGTGAGCCTGACTCAGCCTGTAGGTCAGCCGTGCTGCAGGGCTCTGCCTTGGCTCCTTGTGTCTTCACTGGGGTTGGAAATGTTCCTCTGCTTTCTTTCTCTTCTTCTCCTGCTCGTGTTTTGTACTGTATTTTTATCACTGCTCATTTTTGTGTTTACCCTTGTTGCTCATCCAGACTACACAGATTTTTCTCAGTGTATAAATGGTCTCTAAATTGAATCAAATTGTGCCTGAGCTCTTTGGAACACACTCAGAGCAGCTGGATTTATAGATCTAGAACCACTTTTAAGCCCCCGAGCTGCTTAGACAGTAGGCTGCAGGTACAAATGTCCATATTTGACATGCAGCTTATCATATATCCTTGCATGGCATCAGCAGGGGACAAAACCCTCCTTGCAGAGGTGTGCAGGCCATGAGTACATAGGTAGAAATTCCTGTGCCTTCAGGACTCAGCTCTGTTTTTCCACTTGGTGGTGTGGAATCTTACAGCAGTGAGCACAGCAGCAGCCAGACACCAGCGTGTGCCTCTGTGGTGCTGCCTCCCAGCACTGAGGCCGAGGAGATGGTTGTGTGGAGGCCATGGTCTGTGGGAAGGAAGCATGTACCTGAGCCAACCTGGCCAACCTCATCTTTACCCCATCCCAGGCACTCTCTGATCCATAAACCCTCTGCAGTGGCGTGTCCCTGCAAGGTGAGGTGCCCTGCCTGGAGGGAAAGGGAAGGGAAGGGGTTTTTAGGGAGGCTGGAGTGACATAAGGCATGTGCTCTATCTGGGTGTTTGTCTGGAATAAATTTGCTGTGTCTGAGCCCTGGTGCTGGATTTCAGATGTGAAACTGCTGCTGTCCAGTGGCTCCATGTGCAGTGGAGTGTCTCAAGTATTTCCCTGGTGATCTTCAGCTTCCTATTGATGCACTGTGGTGGGCAGAGAAAGAATAATTTATACATCAGCTGTGAGTGTGATAGAGCAGATGAGATCACTACAAAATGACTTGTATTCATTCTTCAGGGTTTAAACCAGTTTCCCTGGGATGAGGAAGGAGCCCCACTGCTGCATTTCCCATTGCTCCAGGCTCTGTCTCTCATCATTGCTCTCTCCTTGCTCTGAGGCACCACCTGTGGGCTACAACTGACCTGTGATCAGATCCAGGACAACTCATCCAGGACAGCCTGTAGGTGCAGTTAAGGTGTCCCAGAGCACAAGCCCCTCTTCCCCTTAGCTGAGCAAGGTGCCTCTGTGTGCTCTTGTCTGCCTGGTGCTGTCCCCACTAAAATCCCTGTCTATGTGCATTGTGCTCGTGGCACAGTTTCAGTTTCCTGCCACAAGGATAACTGGGCTGTGTGTGTGACACTGCCTGTGGCTTCTCTTGGACCCCCAGAACTGTTCATCCCCTGGGATTTCCTTCCTGCACCTTCTCTTTGCCAGCACATCTTGCTTTTGCTGCTAGAGATGCAGTTTCCCTGGGAGAAGACCAAGTGTATTTAGGGTGCTGGGCAGAAGCAAAGCTTCCAGTTTTAGAGTCTAGATTCACTGTTTTATAAGTTAAAGGCAGTGTTCTGTCTACCCAGAGTTTGTATCAGAAGAACTGTGGGAATACTAACCCACAAAAAGACCAGTCAGGTCACTGTAGGGACAACCTGTGTCTCTGGCTTTACCTACTACACCTTGGCAATATCCAGTGATCTGGAAAGGGGCTGTCAAGCCAGAAATGCTGCTCAAAGACAGCTCCTCACCTACGTGGCTAATGCTGTGCCACAGTCACAGAGACTGACTGGAAAAAAAACTCACTTCTGTGTCTCTGATGCACTTTGTCTCATTTTAGTTCAGGACAGGAACCACTTCATGTCCTGTTTGTGCAGCCAGAGTAATGTTTGGGGTCATGGTGCTGAAGAAGAAGCACATAAACTGTAATGTCCTGTGTAAGAAAAATCTTTGAAATACCTTATAAACCAACCTGAATGGAATTTTGCAAAGAGATGTGGAATTTTTTGCGAGCCACTTGGAAATGTGGAAGTTCTCTCAAGAACATCAAAACCCATGTAGGTGCTCTGAATAGCTGGCTGAGTAGAAGCTGTCCTTAAGCACTGAGTCCTGTCTGTCCTCCAGGAGAGCAGTCGTCAGCTGAGATTGTCTCAGAGGACAGGGCAGGGATGGGTGGTGGCTTGTGAAAGCCAGGGAAGCTGGGCATGGCAAATGCCTTTCACTGCTTGATGGGGTAACAGTGCTGTGACTGGTGGGAATCTGGGAGGCAATGGGAGCCATTAGCTACAGGCACATGGGCTCCATAGGGTAAATCCTATGGATTAAGGCTCAGCCAAGTGGTGTCCTTCTGTGGAGTGACTTGTGGCACGTTCTCTCTCAGGCTGAAGTTTGTGTTTGGCCCATCTGCTGTCCCAGCTCTGGATCTGGTGGATCAGCGTTCTGTCACCCGGGTCACAGCCCCCAGTGGAAGGACTCTGTACCAGGTACACACACATTTCCCTCTTCAGTCCTACTTTTGGGTGGTTTCCAGGATTTTCCTAACTTGCAGAACGTGGAAGGGTGCTTGGATAAACCCAGAGAGAGTGTTAGTGTTGTACAAACTCCTGAAGTGATACTGGGGAGCAGTAGCCATGGACTGGAATGAGGTCTGCATGGAACACTACCATCTTCCCTGTGGCTCCCAGCCAGTCAGAGATGATTTCTTACATGTTTGTGGGTCAGGAGGAAGTTTTCCAGGGATTGCTAATTTTGCTTTATGATCTTCAACCTACGCAGCCCAGGCAGCTCTTCCTCCTGACAGGCTGTACACAACAGAGTGTTATCTGCCATCACTGCACTGCTTTCCCCATTGCATTCCAAATCCTGTGTCCTGGAGACTCTTGACCTCTGCTTGGTGACAGGATCCCTGCTGCTGGGAGGAAGCAGTGCAGGCCAGGTCTGTGGGCTTCATTCTGCTTCACTGTGGCCAAGTCTGTGAATCACAGAAACATCTTCATAAAATGGCATTTTAGAGAGAAGAGCTCACCTTGGCCTGAAAGATCACACTGCTCCTGCAGAACAGGATCAGAGATGGAGCTGAGGCCCAGCAGGTGAAGAGAAGAGCCACTGACACTTCTTTCTGACTTTTCTGTGGTGTGGATAAGTGCCATCTCTGGTGGGGACAGTCTGTCCATTCTGTGAGCTGCTGGCCAGCCCCATCCAGCCCCCGGGGTCACAGCCATGTGCTGTGCCCTAGCTAAGGCAGAGGGACCCTGTGCCCATAAGATTTTGGTGAAGAAGCACCCAGTGCCTTCTGCTTAGCACAACTAACCCCCTCGGGCAGCACAGCCACCTCCATTCTGGACCTGCTGCTGCCCTGTTTCACACACCAGAGGAGGGGGGATCCCTTTGCTCATTGGTACAGCAGCCAAGAGTAACACCTCTAAATATCCTTCCTGCAGAGGGTCTTCTCACCTTCACTGGGGGTGCTGTGGGGTGGGAGAAGAGCTGTGAAGCCAGGCCTGGGTAACGACACAAGGACTCCTCACGTGCTCAGAGCCTGCAGGGCTTGGTTGCACGTGGAGGGTTTATTGCTCCTGGGGCCTTGGGGAGGACATCAGCCCCTCCATGAGTCATAAACACAGGCTCAAGAGCACAGCCTTTGATTTGAGTTGAGGGCTTGCCTGTGGATATTTGGTAAAGCCTAAGAAGCACTGCTCCCAGGACCCTTAGGCAGCAGCTGCCTTGGTTGAATACTTAAAGGCTTTTCCATCTTTACTGTTTTTTCCATTTTTCCTGCTCAGCTGAATATGCCACTGGCAGAGGATGGTCATGCTCTGTCAGGCCATGCAGGCTGAGGCAGAGCTTTGCAGGCTGGGATGCACACTCTTCACTTGCCACCTTTTTGTGTGAGGGATGACAGGGACTGCCTGGAGCCTCTGGCCTTCCCAGGGAGCCTGAACCTCACATGCTCTCACCTCTTCTGTGGCATGGTGGAGTTATCTGCATCTTAAGAGGCTTAATATTCATCTCTAGATGCAGGAAGCCTCATGAGACATGGAGGATTTCAGAGAGGCAGGGTGAGAGGACTTTGATGTGCTGGGTGCTGCCCTGGCACCCTGCTCTGGACCAGGCAGGGGCATTGCTGAACTGTGCTGCCTCAAACCACGTGGGGTGGGGCAAGGCAGCTCCCCTCCACACTGCCCAGCCCTCTCCCACTGCAGTGAGGGGATGGAAATCCCTGCTGGGGGCTGCCCCACAGTCCCTGGATGGGACCTGACTGATTCATGCCTACTGAAGGCCCCCACATTGAGCTCAACTGGTGTGCATCAGAAAAGAGCCAGCGTCCAAACTGCTCTGCCCCTGCCTCTGCAGGCACAGAGAGCCCCCTGAGGGAAGGAGCCCCTGGACAGGTAGGCCAGGGCTGGTCACCAGGAGCTGATGCAGGAGCACTTTGTTGGGTGTGTTGAGCCCACTGGTGGGTATGGTGTGAGCCTGTGCCTGTCCCCCCAGCTGCCTGGCAGCCCACAGGGAGCAGCCCCTGCCTGCAGGTGCCTGTGTGCTCTGAGCAGCATTCCTCTTCAGTGCAACTTGGTTGCTGATTAAGGCCATGCTGACGAGTTAATTAACAAAGGAATCTGAAGAGGTATTTTCTCTGGGGGTGTGAGGCCGGTCCCATTGCGAAACTCTTCCTCAGCACAGCTGGCTGAGAGCAGGAACAAAGAGCAGAGCCTCCCCTGAGGCCTGGCTGGAGCAGGGACAGGAACACAGCCTGGGGCTGGGGAAATGAAACCCTGAGTGGGATGCTGCAGGGCTGGCTGGACAGCCTGCCTGGCTCCTCACTCCTGGGGCTCCTGGAGCCCCGTGGCCCAGCTGGGGGCTCCCCTCCCTCACCGGGGGGCAGGGGCAGTGCAGTGGGGAGCCACATGCACAGGCATCCCTTTCACTTATTCCCCAGAAAACGGGCTCTGCCCTTTGCACCCAGCTGTGGCTCAGCTGGAATGGGAGGAGGTGCTTTGGCTCCCAGCTGGGTCTGGAGAACTGCTCTGGTGGAGGCTGTGAGGCTGGTCCTGTTGTGAAACTCCTTCGGGTCATCGTAGCCAAGTGTGAGCTGTTGATGCTTCACAGACAGTCTGTATCACCCAGCACATCTGGGGCACTGCTTCAAGGGGAAATGGCTCTGCTCAGACAGGCCCTAGGACTGCAGCCACGAGTGCAGGCAGCTCTTGCCCTCAGGAGCTGAGATGGCAGAAGGAAGAGCCCTCAGTCAGGTGAAAGCTACAATTTGTCTTTTAGTGCTCAGACATTTGTGCCCTTGCTGCTTAACAGAGGAGTAGCACCAGTGGAGTATCCAAGAGCTGATGTTACCTCAGAGTTGTTCATCCCAGAGGATGTATAATACCTGTATACCTTGTATAATACCTGCCTACAGGCTAAAGCCAACCCTTGTCACTCCAGGGTAGGAGAAATCAAATAAGTCTTCCCTGCTGCAGAGGTGGTGGCTGCTGGCTGGTGGTGGAGCTGTGCTGGTTGTGAAGGGGAGAGCAGGGGCACCTGTTAGCCATGCCTGAGCCTCAGGGGTGCTGTGAGCTGTGGGAGCACGGCCAGCTAGCAGGGGCAGGCAGTGCTGTGGCCCTCCCCCAGCTGTCCCGTGCAGTGCTCACATCCTGCACTTTTATTGGATTCTTCTTTTTTATGTCTTTTTATATTAATTTCCTAGAAGTGCATGGCAGCCTGCCCCACTGGGGAGGGTTGGGGCACGGGCCCTGGCACGGAGCCTGGTGCTGCCTCGCTGCACGCCGGTGGCAGCAGTGGTGCCAGGGTGGCACGGCTGGCACTGCACACTGGCACTGCACACTGGCACTGCACACTGGCAGGGACAGGGACACCCCCTCCAAGGGGACTGCCCCTCGAGTGGTGCCTGGGTGGCACTGCTGGCCCTCCAGGCTGGCAGGAACACCCCTCTGAGGGCACTGCCCCTCGCTGGGCAGCCAGCAGGCGCCGGGGGGCGAGGCGGCGGAAGGAAATCTCACCTCATCTCAGAGCCAAGAGAGACCCCAGCGCCTGGCTGGGCTGCAGCTGGCCACTAACAGAGGCACCTTTTTCTCTTGGTCTTTGGATTTTAAATTCTGCCTTATTAGGCAGAAGCTGCATTGTTGCCATCTAGGTCAGGACGAGGGAACTGAGCCCAAATCTGGCAGTGTCTCTGTCTTCCTCCCCTCCTGAAAGGAAAACACTTCTGAAGGAAAGGCACCATCAGAATACTTCATCTTGGAAAAAGCAATCAAAGAGGCTAGGGAAAAACAAACTTATCACAAGTGAAACAAACAGCCTGGAGTATAAAGAGGGCCCAGGGTAAAGGCCAGACTGAAAAAAGAATCGTTTACCCCAAAATGGGAACGTGAGTCTTGTGTCCTGAATGTGCTGGGAGTAAGGGGGATTGGAGGCATAGGTGCTTCTGTGGGAGAGCTTAAACTTGTGGACGTTACCTGCTGGGCAAGGGGTGCAGGAAGAGCTCCAGGGGATGGGGAAACCTCCCCTTGCCAGAGCAGCTCTGAGCTAGGAGGGACAATGTTCCTCTGGAGGGGCTCAGGAGTGCCTGGGGTGTCCTGGAGAGGAGCAGCAGTCCACAGAGCTCCACTCATCACTTGTTTGTGTTCATCTTTGGATTTAGGTGTCTGTGTCTGGTATGGGAGAGGAGTGTGGTGTGCCATGGGAGCCCAGAGGCTTGTGTGCTGGTGATCCCAGCCGTGGAAATCCCCACCCTGCTCTGGAATAGCCAGGGAGAGTTAGTGCCCTTAGTGCTGCTGAGGCCACAGAGCCGACAGAAGGCACTTGCTCTGTCCTGTGAGACACATCATGGCACATAGTCTGTGGTCATTGTGTTTTGGTCATGGGGTACACTCAGTTTAGGCCTCAGAGCATTGGTAGAGTACTGAGCACAGGCTTCTGCTTCATGTGTGTTCTGCTCCTGCAGACCTTCTCTTCAAATAGGACAGAGCAGTTGGCTCTTAAAGTAGCTTTCTAAAAGCTCTTTTCCAGTCTTGAAGAAAGCAAAAGAGAAGGAATCCATAGGTTGGCTTTCCTGCACCACACAGTCAGCTCCAGCAGCTCCCAGGTTGGCTGTCAGCTTCCCCATGCTGGGAGGGAGTGCTCCCCTCCCCTGGCTGCCTGTGCCCCATCCGCTGCAGCAGAGGGAGTGTGCTCAGTGCCTTGCAGAGGAGCAGCATGAGGGAAAAGGAGGCAGTGCTGTTTCCAAACCAGAGATGGAGCAGGGAGCAGCTCCTCTGGAGCCTTCAACTTTGTTTATTCAGGCAAAGCCAGGTTCCAGTATCTGCAGCTGGTTTGGGGAGCAGAACCACAGGAGCCTTTGCAGCCTCCAGCCACGAACTGGTGAGAAAAGGCCCTGCTGTGAGTGCTCACTGCTGCTCTCCTGCTAGCTCCAGCTCCCTGGGGGCCCTGGACCCACAAGTGAGCTTTGTGTGACAAGTATCTGTGCCATCTTCAGCTATCTGGTGTCTGCCCGTGCTGGGAGAGGGCTGGCTGGAGGGGCTGGCAGCCCGCTGTGCTGCTGGCTTTGGGAGAGCTGGGGAGGGGGCTCTGTGCTCCCCTTTCCCTGATCTAGCAGCAGAGGAGTCCCTGGATCCGAGCTCTGCTGCAAGCAGGGGTGTACATGCAGGAGCACTTCAGGGAGAGAGGTGTGAAGAGCCCATGAGAAAGCTGAGGAGCTTCAAGCTCAGATGGGTCACTGCAGAGTCTGGGGACACTTGTCTTGCAGAAGCTGCTCACCTGTTGCAGGCTGTGAGAGAACATGGAGAGGACACGGGCCAGATGCAGACTGGGTTAGAGACACTAAAAGTGAAAGCTGCCTCTGACCCCTGCCCCCTCGGGGTGCCTTTGTTCCAGGTCCTGGGGAGCTCAGGCAAACTCTAC
>NW_008585229.1:24625-57173 GCF_000691845.1 Merops nubicus | reverse complement strand
ATATATATATGTATATATGTATATATACACATATACACACACACATACGTGTCTCTGTGTGTATTTATATATATGCCTCAGGTTTTTTTGATTCTGTCAAACAAATTCAGTAGCTCTCTCTTTTAAGCTAGAACTAGGGAAAGGCCCTTGCAGGAAGAGATTTGATGGAGCCACACTAAGCATTGGGGAATTTGCATCAGAGCTTCTTCAAATGATTCATTCAAGGCCAGCTTGTCATTAACCTGAATATTTGATTTGAAGTGATGCTGGCTTCACATGTCAGGCTACCCTGGCACTGAGTGAAAGTGGTGGGAGGAGAGACTGGAGGGGGGGAATGAGCAAGTAGGGAAGGATTTGGTTATCAAAGCAGAGGACTTAGATTCAAAAGTAATCGACAGAAGGAGATTACTTTGGCTCATAAGTCCAGACAAGGGCTCTATCCCAATAAATGAGGCCACCCCCTCATACAAACACAAGACCCTCCATGTGTGTTAGCAGCTTCATCCAAGCACGAGGAGATGGTGCCATCGCTTTGCTGCCAACCTGGCTAAACAGCAGGTTTGCTAAAGCCCAAACTCTCAAGAATATTAATAAAAATAAATGATTTTACCCTTTCTGTTCCTGCTTATAGCAGGCTGCTAATAATGCCTTATGAGGCTGCTACACAGTTCAATCAATAATTTGATTTTTCTGCCCTAGAGCTGCCACAGACACAAACCCAATGCTAAACTGGCTGAGCAAGGAGCTGGCCACAGAGACAGATGGAGGTAGCGAAGGGGAACTGTGGGATGTGGCACCTTGTGACTTCTAGGAAACTTGGGCATGGACCTTTCCTACTTAGACCCATCCACCACGGCCGGTGCCACATCCCACTGGACCCATGGATGGACCCTGGTGCTGGTTATTTCTTTATTTCTGTGTTACCTATGGAAACATTCGGGTTTGACAAAGGGAAGAAGCGATTCGGCGTCCTTTGACTGAGGGAGGTTGATTTTCATTCGAGACAGAATGGCTCATTTTTACCTTTTTAGCTCCTGGAAGAGTAAAAAGTGAGAGGTCAAACCTGCATCACCATGACAACCCCTGCAGCGAGGGTTTTTGAGCAGATGAAGGGGAGTGATAATGGAGCTGAAGTTTCTGCCTGTTCTCATAGTCGCTGGGCTTTTCGTTTTGTTTTTATCTGTTTCTTTTCTTTAGACCCTGTAAGGTGTGGCCCCATACATTTTTTCAGGGGCTGAAGGATAACACTGACCACTTTAAAACACAGCCATACTCTGTTTGAGATCTGTCCTTGGTGTAACACTGCCTGGACCCATATAGGGTGTATATGAACCATATAAAAAAGGAGATTGTAAGAGCTAGTCATGGAAGATCAAATATCCCTTCAGATGCACTACTGCAGGTACAACACACCAACAAGTGCAGCCATATTATCAGGTTTGCATCAAAGGGAACTGTCATCTCTGCCTTGCCTGACAGTGCCTTTAGAGTCCAAAAATAAGCTCAATAAACCAGCCATTCCCTGAGGAGAGGAGGAATTGCACTAATGAAGAAATTCAAAATGGGATGGGGGTCTAAGGAGATACTCTCGGGAGGGGTTGCAGGTCCAACCAGAAGCTTATTTGGGATGCTGAGCTCATGCCCTAGTTTCCTAGACCTGCACAAGAAGGAATGTGTAAGAACAGATTGCAGAGAGCTGAGGTTAGAGCTACAGAACAAAACCAAGTTAAATTGGAGTCACACAAACAATCCTCCAAATTCTCTTCTACCTAGAAACTGGGACTAGTCCGGGGAAAACAAGCAGAAAAGCATGTTACTCATTTTTTTTAACATCTCTGGTTAATCCAAATACCCACTAAACTGGGTATTTTCCTACGATGGGGAACCCTCTCAGACTGGAATATGTCTCCTTTGGTGTACAAATGTAGGACTTAGGACAGGTTGTCCTCAAGCCCCACCTAGAGCCTCCAGATATTGCCCCTTGAATATTATACCTCTTCAGAAGTTTCACAGCATCCTTTTCTACCTTGTTGTGGTTGCAACAAAAAATGAAACAGAAGAAGAATTACTAACTCGGATAGTACAGTGTCAGAAAAGTTAATTTTGCTGGGAGATTTTGCCAGAGCCAGACTTTAGCGAGATCTCTACAGCAATCGTGTGGAGAAGAGGAACTCAAGAAGAGCTTAAAAAGTTTTGAGTAGCTAGAAAATCTTGCATTGAAGCTGTTCTCTGTGCCCAAAGGATTGGGTTAAAGCTTTTGCAGTAGGGATGCATTATTCCATTTTTGTCTGGTGAGGGTTTTCTCACATCTTCTTCCAAAGTGGTGGATGTGTCTGTGATGTCAGGATGGAGCTATGCAGCCCAGCATCCAGCAAGGCAAACTGCTAGGAAAGAGCACAGCTATGGGCTGTCTACCACCAGCTTTGAAACAATAGCTGCATCAACATGTCCACCCAGCAAGAAGGCAGAGCTGGGCTATTGGGACTAGCCTGCAGATAAATCAATGTAAATCTGAGTGATAGCGATACGATGTCACAATAATGATTCACTCCTCATGCTGATTTAGAAGAGGAAGCCAATTCTGAGTTTCACAAGCACAAGGGCCAGCACAGAGCCCTGTGGGACAGTATGAAAGAGAATAAGCAGTTCATATGGGAAGAAAGCAGAGGTTATCAATAGCATAAAACAGTGACCTGGCAGAAAACATGCAAGAGAATTCCTGGAAAGATTTTGGATTATAATCTGTGCTTCAGACAACTGATTTATGAACTGCTGGACTCTTATTTTTAAATCGACCAATCTGAAAAATTAGGTTAAATACGAAGCCCCTCTGTGTGAGAGGGTTGCAGCAACATTGATTTAAGCAGGATGTTAGAGTATGGCAGAAAATGCAATTCCACCCTACAGGGATGGACCAGATACCTCAACTTTCCTCTTCCTGCAGTGTGCCTGGGCTCTCTCGAGTCACACTTGAACTTTAGGTATGGTCTCAGACAGGGACAGATCCCCTGTCTGCTGGGGCAGCTCAGGACACACTCTTCTTGGGAGCCCATTCTTTGAGGATGAAATAATACATGCCAATCACATTGGCAGCAGACCATTTGGAGGCTTTAATTACATTTATTTGATTTTTATTCCTCACTGCAGCTTTACTCAGCCATTTCCAGGCACAATGGAGTCAATGAAACCTGATGTTGTTTTCAATTTACTAATGTCTCTTTGAAAAACAGATTCATCTTAGTGTGGAAATGTTCTGAAAACAAATTGCAGCCGTTCCTCCTCCCCACCAAGAATAATCAAGTGCCAGAACTTTATTTTATGCTTTCCTTGGATAACAGTTAGCCATTATTGATACCTGGCAATTGTGCTTTCATTGAAATGTCTTTAACATTGCGAGTGACTCGGCTGGAATTCATAGATTTTTAATATTTAATTTTAAGAAAAAAAATCCTTATGGCAAAAAAAGTGCCCAGTCTCAGAATGAAAACCAACCTAGGAAAGACCTATGGATTGGCACAGAACGTGTGAAATACCCCAGGAGCCCTGTGAGAACTCAATACAAGGTCACCTAACGCTTGGGAGGAGAAAGCCATGAGCAGTGCATGTTTCTCCAGAGCTGTTCCAGCATGCCTTTCATCCATGAAAGATGCTGGCATGGCAAGCAAATATTGCTGTTCACGGGTTAAAGTTCAAATGCATCACTTGAGTGGATGAGGAGTTCACCCAGAGCAGAATGACTACCCATTTCCTTCAGGGAGTGGTGGCAGTGAGGTGGGGCTGGGAGAGATGTGGGTGTGTGGAGTAGGATGCAGACAGTCACAGCCCTTGCAGAGCAATTACCATAAAGATTAAATAAATACAATAGCCTAATTTCACATGGAAGTACACTTTAATTAAGTCTCTGCAGAACAATGAGCTGCTTCCATAAGAGCTGTGAAAATCATCACTAGGGACTGTCCAGAGGAAGAGAGAAACAAACAAGAGAAGGTCTCTTTGTATAGAAAATATGTACAGGAAGCTGTTCCCAGTTAATTTACCTAGGAAGAACTAATAACAAACTCCAGTCTTTTGCTCTCTTTTTATATAAACTCCATCTCCCAGAGTCTCATGTGCTTACCAGACTGAAGGACACACAATTCATTTGCAAAACATTGGCAAGAGCACAGCAGTGTGTTGTGTGTGCTGCACACCAGTGGGCTTAGCCAGGCTGGATTCAATTGCTTCTGAGCTGAAAACTCTTGTGCAAGACAACCTCCAGGTGTATAAGGAAAAAGTCTGTTCTTCCAACAAAGTTCGTGGTGCATTCCTTATATTAACACGATCAGGTCCAGAACTCAGGAAGAGGTACTTAGGAGAGCATCACCTGTAAAACTCCCTTCCCTCCAAAGACATTGCCCATTGTTTTCTTAGTCTTCCTGGATGGTCTGGGTTCCTAATGCACTGGAAGCACTGCCTGAAAATGAACAAATTTGCCATTAATATTTCTACAAATGCCTGGATTCATTGCTTGAGCACAGGTCAGCTTGGCCATTTTCATCATTATTCTCTTACCGAGACCAGGATGTCCAACAAAGGAATTTCAGCTGCTGGGTGTCACATCAACCACCCTATGACTCGTGACACCTTTGAGGTCAATAATACCTGCAGAACAGGTACCTTCATTGCAAAGACAGAGCTGAGACATTACATAAACCCCAGCAAGACAAAAATCTTCACAGAGCAGTTTGATCAGCTTGACATTTCTGAAGCTTGATTTTGTCTTTAATCCTGGATGAGTAGTGAGGACAAATTACCAATGGTCTAATTTTTAACCTTAATAATATACTATAGATGATTTTTAAAAAAAATACATTATTTTATCTTTTAAACATTTTATCACTGTCAGCTAATAGCCTTTGGCTGTGTAAAGCTCAGGCAGACAAAAATCTTCACAGAGCAGTTTGATCAGCTTGACATTTCTGAAGCTTGATTTTGTCTTTAATCCTGGATGAGCAGTGAGGACAAATTACCAATGGTCTAATTTTTAACCTTAATAATATACTATAGATGATTTTTTAAAAAAATATATTATTTTATCTTTTAAACATTTTATCACTTTAGAGACTGTCAGCTAATAGCTTTTGGCTGTGTAAGGCTCAGGCAAGTTAGACTTAGGGAAGCACAAAATCACTTGATGCTCATCTTGCATCAAGGCTATAGGTGCTTTTGGGCAGGCACTGCCTTTGTTTGCTTGCTTTGTTTTTATGCAGCTAGGTAACATAGCTGGGCCCAGCTCCATGACTGTTGTCTTGGGTATGACTGCACTGCAACCAGAAAATCATCACGACCAGAAAAATCCTCTCTCAGTGCATGCAGGTTTTTACTGTCTGTTGGAGAGTTGAAGTGCTTGTGGAGGTTTAATTGAAATCTGAATATATGGGACTGAAATTGGCTCCCTGTGATTATTTATACAAGTAAATCTCTGCTTCTCACAAGTTCCCAGAAATCAAATGCCAGCCATGTATGATCATTTTTTTAAAGGACTAAGTATTTGTTGAAACTTCTTTGCTGTTTTAATTTTCCTCTGTCTTCTCTCAGGCAGCCCTGATAGGGATGGGGAGACTCCTGGTGTGCATCAATCAGCTTAGGGAAGAGAGATCAAAACAGCTGATTACTTTGTCCATAACATGTTATCCTCAGAATGGAACCCAAACTTTTCAGGTAGCCAGGCAAAGCTCTTAGAATAGCTCGTTTTCCCTATACATCTGCATACCCAACTAAAAATCTTCCAGGAAATGATCTTTATTTCAGCACTAGGAATGTCAGGTACAGGTATTTTAAGCAGGAGGTAGTTTAAGCACAGTGCTGCCTATTTCCATGTTTTCCTAACCCCCCACTTGAAAGCACATCTGCCAGTAAGTGGTTTATAACTTGACAGTCAGCCACTGCTATTTATTTTAATGCTGTATAATGTTGTCAGTCCCTGTTGCTGATTTTTTTTTTTTCTTTTACTTTCTCTTCTCTTTTTTTTTTTTTTTTGGTAACCCTTTTACCTTCTTTTTCCCTGCTCAGACCCATTAGCAGGATGTTGTGCAATATGGTGCTTGTCATCTGTTTCAAAGACACAGTGATGAGATACAGGTATGCCAGATGGATAAACCTAGTGTGACTAATTATTGTGTATTTGCCTTTAATTATTATCATTTATTACCAGAGAAAAGACAATAGAGGTTCCCAGACTCGGAAGGGAATGTCGGCAGAAGGGGAATCTTTTTTTTTTTCCTTTTTTTTTTTTTTCCAAGAGACTGGCACATCAGCAAGAAAAGTTTTCTTCCTGGGGAGAAACATTGAGAGAAGAGGAGTCAACATGACCCATGCAATACTCTCCTTTTCCTGACACATACTCGAGGATCAGATCTCTCACAGGTAATAAATAGCTCTTTGTAATTACAGAACAACTATTCTTTTATTTGAATGTTCATGCAGGGTGTGACGAATGTATGGATACCCTTCAGACATCTGCATGGCTATCCATTATGGGTTGCAGGGTAGCCTTCTGTCCTCCCTGGTCCTGGGAGATGTGTACAGCCCTGGCTCTGCCCTTTTGGCACCACCAGAAAGGGGAGTGGTCTGGTGTGGGTATGAACAGGCACTCGGGTGAGTTGGAGATGAGGTTCTTGACTGATCTGTAAGCCAGATGTACATCACCTCTTCCACGGGGAGGTGAAACCTGAGCTCCTGAGCAGCAATTTTTGAACAAATTAGGCACAGGGTAGCAAATGTTCTCAAAGGTTTTTGTGCCATCAGGCTGAGTCCTTGAGCTTTTAAATGGTATTTGCCTCCATATCTGACCTTAATGTGCAAGATTTCTGTGGTGTTTCTTCAAAAAAGTAGATTTTCCTCTTTTAGGCTTTATAACCTTATTTTCAGTTGACCCCCTCACACACACACACACATTATAAGCACGTGCTGTTGTAAAACAAACATTTTAAAGCAAAGGGGATATTTCTGTTGCCTCTTAATAGGCATAGGACAGAAGCTTTGCTCAGCCCAGGACCCGTAGCCTGGCATGTTGGATGATTTGGAATGCTAGAAGTTTGACAATGGTGGAAAAGTTGGAAATGTTAATACTGTGGTCCCAAAAGCTGCTTTCAGGTTACAGCTGAATCAGCTACAATTTACAAGTGCAAGTAGGATTATGATGGCTCATAAGTCTGAGCTTGCTTATGGGGCACTGCACTTTAATTCGGGAGCAGCCACACTGATTTGGTAAACAGATTGAGGAAGAGCTTCAAACTCTAAGCTTTAAAATTCATAAGGATCTGATTTAGTGCATTTTGCACTGGTATTTTAGCATATTTGCTCTATGGCTAAATTGCATCTTAACCTAGAGGACCAGTCATATACCAGAATCTCTCATAGATAATACAAGACATAATCAATGTCACCAGGCTGCTGAAAGATTTCTATATATAGTAGTTGTCAGACAAATTCATGCAAAGGCATTAAAGAAACAAAGTCCCTACATGGATGATTTGCAAACAGGAGAAAAGGCTAAATTTGCCAGTTTGCTCTAAATAGCTTACCCAGATTACAGGCCAATTTTGGTTTGGATAGAAATATTTTCCATCCCAGGGTCTGCTAAAGTCAAGAGAGTGCTGTTCCTCTGGCCATTGGATGGGCTGAAGGGCTAGGTTGTATTTTGGGATTGGCAGCTCTGGCTGTCTCCTTTTAACCCATTTGAACACGGATTGATTTGGACTTGACTGAGCACTTAATAGTCTGTGATTGCCTTGATTGTGGACTTCTACTTTTAAACCAAACGCAGTGTCACTATTATATCTCAAGAAAAAAAAACTGTCCCTGATAGCCAAAAAATATTGCATTAAGTTGGCAGACTGAGAATTAAATATGCAGAATCAGCCTAATGAAATAACTTGCTTTTGGTTGCAAGAACCTTCATCGTTCTTAAGAAGATTTAAAGCTAATCTGACTTGGAGCTGTTTCAGTCCAGTTATTTTTTCAGCAGTTTTTTGGCTTTATTTTTCTTTTCAGCAACATTATTCAGTCTTGATAGTTTTTATTTTGTTAATTTTTTTTGCATATTGAATAAATGAGAAATCAGTCCAGAACCATTCTTAAGTAGAAATGAAATGCCCCGTAATCCAATTTTGATCAGAACTTGTCTTTGCTTTTCAGGGACCAGGCAGCTTGTGCAGTTATCTCTGCACTGCACAGAGTTGATAATAAAATGAGGTAAAGGTTGCATTCTTTCCCATCACACGTGGTGGGAATGGGGCATTGTTCAGCTGGAGAACAATGTGCTGTTCCTCCAGCTTGAGACAAAGCAGCAGAATGGCAAGAAGGTGTTTTCTCCCTGTGCTTTTGTTTCTCAGATGTTTACAGGTCCCAAGTAAACCTTTCTTTCCACCTCCAGGTGTGTGGTTTGCTTTCCATGAAACCTTCCTGCCTCCCTCTCCTGATGCCTTGTGTTTGCAGGAGATAGCTAACTGCTGCAGCACCTTTCTCAAAAGCTGTCTTGAGAAGGAGAGACAGATTCAACTGTCCTCACAGACATCTATTGCAGCTCCTCTGCCTCCTACTTCAGTAGCCATTACCTTTTGGTTGTGCACAGGAAAAAAGGAGCCAAATTACATCAGAAAAATGCAGTCCCTTTCCAAATAATCACTGCACCAACAGGCCTCCCATGTCTTATATAGAGCATGAAGATACCCCATACACTATGGTTTTTTTTCTTCATGCTGGGTTCAGTGATTCTAGCGAAGTTCCTAACTGGCTTTTAGTAGAAGCAATATCTCAAGGAAGCCTTGCACATTCCTTGTGCAACATCAGCAAAACTGGTGGCTTTGAAATGGTTGTTTGCAATCAAGCAAAGCTTCTCCATTCCTCCTGTAAACGTCCTTCTTCCTTCCCACCACTCATTTCCTCACCAGCTCCTCCTAACGACGGGACAAGCTTTTCTCTGTGTTCATTTTTCTCTGACATCAGTTTACTTCTCTACTTTCTCAGAGTTCCTGAGTATGTTTATGTTCCTTGCGACTTGCAGTGCCTGTGTATTGATGTTGCTTCAGGTAGATAAGCAGAGGAGAGAAAATAAATGGGTTGAGGAACTCTGGAAACAATGGTGGGAGTTGTAAGTGGGGAGACAGGCAAGAGAGGACAAGAATGGGGGAAAGGGGATTATTTGGTCCTTAGAAACTTTTGGTCTGCACTCCCAAACTAATGGAATGTGATCATGAGAGAACTTTCTTTTCTTCAAATTCACACTGAATGCTGTGTAAATACTCATTCATATACAAACACTACCAGTTTTTTTCTTCTCCAGTTTAAGGCTACTTTTAAAAATGTCTCACCATTACAAAGAGATGATCCAGAGCTGGTAGGATGTATATGAGCTCTGTTGTTGGAAAGGATGCCCAGATCTCTGAAATTTTGAGAACATCTTCCACTATGCTATGGTCCATATAATGAAAAAATAATTTGTTCCAAGAGCAGTAGGCACAGGAATACTTGCAGATTTTATGCATCTGAAGTTGGCTAGTTACATTCATATGGACATCTCCCAACAAGGTGCTAGTCATTGTCCCCTGCCCCCCAAAAAGGCCAAGAGTAAGAATTATAACACCAAAGGTATTTTCTGGGATGAGGCAGAGCATTGAATATCACACGACTGATCAAATGATAGAGCTTATTTTCCAGGCATCTATCAGTGTATCATCCATCCACATGGACCACATGGGCTTCTCAGCTCAGAGGATTCTGCCTTGTCTTTCCAAGTTACCTTTATTTTCAGCTGCCTCCCATTAGTTACCTTCTTGTTTGTGTCTGTTCTTCTCAGTACATCTTCCAGTTTCTTGCCTCTTCACCCTTTCTGTTTTCCTCACCATCTAACCTTAGAGCATTGCTCTCTTTCGTTCTCTCTGAAAATCTCCCTGCTGGTATTTTCCATGAATCCATCTGCATTGAATTATTTATAGATACAATAAAGTCTGCTTTTGTCTAATGTTTATTTTCTTTAATAATAAGAAACATGGAGAAAATGTTCCAAAGAACCGAAAAAGGACTTGACTTTTCCTGGACTCTAGGCAACGGTAGCCAAAAAGTACAAAACAAGCTGTAGGATGTTTGTAAGATACCTCCTAAAAATAATAATCTTAGTATGTTGGTATCTAACGTGCTCTTTGCATTTGTTATATTTCCCAAATCTGAACCTTGGTTATTAGGCTGTCATGTCACTCTAAATGTTCTACTGGACAATGAGTTACTGTGAAGGCAACCAGGAGCAATAAGAAGATGGATTACTGCTGGTGGAGCCAGATCTCTGCTACCTGTTTTCCTTGACCTAAGTGTTTTAAACAGTTCATGGAGGTCTCTTATGCTGGTCACTCCTGACCAGTAGGTTTATCTTGTAGCTGGTAAAAATTAGAACAAACATTGTATCTTACTTAATGAGTCATTGCTAGTCCTTTGTTACCTTTTACTGCTTGTTTGAATATTCTTTTCATTATGATTTAAAGATTTTTCCCATCTCCTTTTCCAGTGGAGGGTTTATGTTGCTCATTTGCTTCTTTCTTCCCTTCCATTATGCGAGTCATGCAAGCATTTCCCCTTGAACACTTTCCAGCTCCCCCCACCCCATACCTCACCCCCTCCGTGTCCTCCCCCTCGTTTACACAGCTCCATTCTCCACTGTGTTTCCTGCACTGCCTACACTAATTGCACTTAGCATGGATGCAGTGGGGGAGGGAGTATGGGAAGGGAGAAGGTAAAGAAAGGACTTCTGAAGAAATCTGGGTGAGTTAAAACTAGAGACTCCTCTGCACATGTGAAAGATGGAAGACATAAAATAGGCAACAGAAGGAAGGGAAGAGAGCGAACAGATTGAAGTCCAGGTCCAGGGTGATTGGCGACAACCTGAGTCTGGGGGCATGTTGGTTCCCACCTCTTTGAAGGAAGTGAGATGGGACTTGGAAGCTGCAGAGATGGGAGCTCAGGAGACCCAGTTGCTGCTCTCCTCTCCACCCACCCGGTGTAAAAACCAGAGGGTAAGTTTTATGGAGCCCTCCTTGCGGCCTCTGTTGGCAGAGGGTCATTCAGCACATGGGAGTGGTAATTTTTTTTCTCACTCATTCTGTCTCCTCCTTTATTCCATACCCCTCGACCACTTGTACTATTGCAATTTATTTTAATTTTTTTTTTTTTTGTCTAAAACGTCTCACCACCTCTATCCCAACTCCAGTTCTTAAGACACAAGAAAAGTAGGATGCTGACACCACAGGAACCACATGCTGCACATGCCAGGGCCATTCTTGAAGGCTGGGGATGAAATCTGCCGGGAGGACTTGTGAAGTTCAATCCCTGCACTCCTCACAATGTGTTATGGCTGTGAACGCTGCCTCTTTCTCAGAGCAGATTTTAAGCATGAGCATTCGCCTTAGAATGAGCAAAGACACACCAACAAACTCCTTAATTAACAAACAAGCCCTCAGAGACAGGTAGCTCCCAAAATCAGCCCTCAGTACTCTCTGAAACTTCACTCCTCTGGATTCAAAGGTATCTGGACACAGAACACTTGAGCTAGAGAAACTGCTCATCTGTGGCATGTGCTTATTTATTTATATATTTATTTTCCAATCACACACCTGCCTACTTTAGCTGATCTCTGGCTATCGAATTGTGATGGAGTAAAAGTAACAAACCGTCTGTGGGATAGAAAATCCTGCTTGAAGTTCTCCCATAGCTCAACGGGACCTAGAAGATCCACAATTCAATTCAAGAAATGTGAAGTTTTTTTTCTGTCTTCACCTTGTCATTTTCCCCTTTTCTGTGTATTTTGTATCTCTGTGTGTGTGTGTAAAGAGAGAGAAATAAACGCACAGGTGCCCACGCACGCGCATATGCACGTCCAGGCCCCGAGCCACCCCTCCCCTTTCCAATCCTTCCTTTAAGGTTTAATTTAACAATAACATTTGCGATCGGGGTCCTGAGCATCTCAAGGGCATTGCGCTTGAAATTGCACACACTCCGCACCATTTATCATAGCCTGACATGTGTCATGTTCCAGACTGCAGCTCCAAGAGGTTACAGCTCACGACTGCTCCTTTGTTGATCAGCTGCCGAGACAACTGAGGCACCTTTCTTTCTTTTTTTTTTTTTTTTGTCGTTTTTCCCTTTTTCATTTTTTTTTTTTTTTTTTATTATTAAAGCTGCACCGTCCTCTTTTCAGAGGGGTCGTTCTGACACAATAGAAAAGGCAAAGGAATTCTTCTCCAGTCTCTGCAGTCTCCCCACCACGATCTTCATCAGCATGGATTCAGATCCCATTTGCCTTGGGTTTGATAGGACAGCCTGGGCTGGTTCATATGACTGCTTAATATTGACTGTTAAGATGGATAAGCTGTTTTCAAGGTAGTTCTCTGCTAGAGAAGAAGAACAGGGTGTGTTAACTACTAAGGATAGTAGGGACAGTGCTAAGTGAGTCCCAAAGTGCTTTCCTGTTGCAAAATCTGGGCTTGCCAAGCCAGTGAGTTTCTTCTGCTGAACTTCAATCCTGCAACTTCAGGGAACCGAGTTTTCTCTTCTCCAGAGCTTCTGCTCCATTTCCTCCACCCGTTCTCCTTCACTTCCTTGGTGCCTTGCAGAGTTCTTGCTGAGTGCAGAGCACCTGAGACCTGTGTGTTTCTTTGCAGAAATGATGCGTACAGCAATTCAACAAACCAGGCTGTTTATAAAGCCTATTGACAAGAGCCACTGAATTGCATTCATAAATCACCTGCAGCTCTTACTTCTGCAGGTCTTCATCCTGCCAGTCAACGTTTGTAGAGGGGGTGTGTACGGGTGTCATTGCAACTTAATGTGCAAAGGTACTTTTTTGATAGTAAGAAATGGGTTTTAAATACTCATCTAAGATCTGAACGAGAACAGATTTTGCATTATTTTTCTACTTTTTAAAGCCTGGCAGATCAGGTGAGCTAATAATTTTTTTTTAAATTCTTTATAATGAACAGGATTTGAAGGCAAGAAGGACTGAGCTGGAGCCAGTTTCTCCATTTCCTCTCCCCAGTTTCACGTGCAGCTCTGTCCTGGATTTTTCAAGCTCGAATGTTCAGGTCCCAAAGTCTGTCTGTGTTTTGGAATGATACTTGATCTTTCAGATTCCTATTCCCCTCTGAGCTCTAAATCACTCGATGTTCATCACCACCTGTTAGCATCAAGCACGGCCTCTGCAGACACAGTTGGAGTTGTCTTACTTTCTCTCAACACTCTCAGCTTTTGTCAATGGATATTTTTTTTTTTTGAGATTTCCTTGCTTTAGTGGCTCTTTATTAATCAGAAGGGCCAGATGGGAAGACTCAACTGCTACTACCACGTGTGTGTCACATGCTTATTAGATGTACAAATGGAAGATTTTCTTGCCATTGGCCAGCACGATTTTCACACTCTATCCTTCACCCTACGTTTGTGGCAGCCACTTCTATCAAACTGCTTTGCCTTCCAGTTCAGCACCCTCCTCTTCAGCAGTCTAACCAGAACATTGCTTTGCTTTCTGGAAGGATGCCTCATTTTCTCCCCATTTTTCAAGGAGAGGAAAGTCCACCTTCATGGCCGTGGCTGGGCAGTCACAGCATCCTCTCTGAGCTGCTCAACACGGAGCTGGCTCCCCACTGCCTGTGTTGCACCCTCCCCTCGCCCTGCTGCTTGTGTTCCTGACCTTGACTCATGCTTGATCCCTGTCCTCCCCCTCTCCTAGTGCTGAGGCACCTGCCTGGCTCTGCAGGGATGATGTAGTGCCACCAGCTGGGATGGTGTAAAGCAACTGCAGGACTCGGCCAACTTCCAGTCACATAACTCTCCCTATCCCTGGGAATGCGACCACCTGCACAGTCTCGCCTTCCCCCACCCTGAAGGATGAAGGTTTTGCAAAAGTAGGACAAAGCACAGAGAACAGCCATGCGTAAAGGTGGAGACCACCATAAATGCTGCTTCTACATCATCAGTTTGCCTCCCCGTGTAACCACCTGCCTGCGTATGCCCGATGCTGGCACTGCGCCTCTGCCCCTGGGCAGCAAGGAGGCTTTATGCTGCTTGCCTGTATAGTCTGGAGTGAATAGAAGGGCTCCTCACAACGCCTAGCGGGACTTACTGAGGATATTTAAGAGGGCTGGAGGCATGTTATTTATGGAGGGTCTGTGCCTAGCATGTGCCTGTGCCTCACACTCTTTTTAGGACGGCTGTTCCCATGAAAGCTGCTCAGTGTTTTAATTCCTAGCTCTGGATTGTACAGGGGCCAGTCTAGCCCCCAGCAGTTTTAAATGAAAGATGAATATTTTTAAAGGTGGTTTACAGATTTGGAAGAAGGAAGCAGGGAGGCTGCACAAAGGAGAAAAAGAAGAATGCGTGCTATTGCCAAAACAAAAAATAAAATAATAATAATAATAAAAAAACCTCCAACAAGAGAGATTCTCGTCCTAATATTGCTCAGAAATGTGGTCTCTTTGGGCTGGGAGTGAAAGGGATACAGAGATACTCCAAGTGTAATACAAAAGTGACAAGGAAGACAGCACAGACAATAATCAGGCAAGCAGCCAGTGTTTCAGCTGAGACCATCCTCTGAATATCTCAACCATGAAGTACTGCTACGACTGGGTTCAAAGCTGGCTGAACATCCTGGTTTCCCTGTGGAAGGAAATATTGCTAGAGCTGCCTCTATTTATTGGGATGGCATTGGAGGGTGCTGGAAGTTAATTGGCTCCTTGGATATAAAAAATAAAAGTAACCTTGGGTTCCTCTGCTAACAAGAAAAAGAGATAACCACCAAGCCAAGCAACATATAAATAAGGGGAGAACCAATAATGACTTAAAAGAAGTATTTAAATGCAATCAGGCAGAGTTGCCTGGGATACCAGAGGAAAGAATAATGACATGTGTACAGTAGACACAATGTAAGATTACAATTTATAACAGGATACAGGATGGAGCCAGCACTTGATTAGGGGACCATGTTACAAATTTTTCAGCATATGTCCTCTGTTTTTCTTTGCCTTGGCATAGAAGGCTGGGCACTGCTGGTAAGTAAATCAGAGCGTCAGAAAATGCCCATGTTGATGAGAATTGCAGGATCCAAGGAAATTAACTTGACTCGTGTTTTAGACAGTTCTGCCATATCCATTCCTTGCCCAGAGCTGTCAACTGGGAAAAGAGTTGTGCCTGCTTACAACTTTAATCAGAGATAAAAATTATCCCTAGTTCATGAATATGTTTATCATGAAGATATGTCAGTGGCAGAGAATAGCTTCTCAGCATACAGTTCTGCATGCTTTCCACCAAAACATGTCATATGCTCTGAAGTGTTTTGTTCTCCAAATAACACCCTCATACCCAACTCATTGTGTGGACACAGATAAAGCTTGAGCAAGGGGAAGTCCTCCGGAATGAGACACAAAGAGCATCTGCTCTTGAAGGGTCTTAAATCTCCTCGGGTGGCTGCTTGCTATGCTTTGGCCACCACCTATGAACCACCCACCTCATTGCTGGGGGAGAGGGCAGGAGGGAAACCTTGTTTCTTGTGCATAGTCAGGGGATGATAAAAGGAAGTGGTCCTCGTGAATAGAGCAATCCTTTCAACTTCTAAATGTCTTTTCCATGTCCACCTGGTAACACCACAACCCTCAGAGTATCCTAAATTATAGAAAGCAATTCCAGAACAACAACAAAACCAGGAATGTGAACAACACGGTAACAAACCAGAGAGCAAATGGCTGACAAGGGATGTTTATATGTTGCACGGTGTTATTTTGGCTGCTCTGCTGGTCCAGATCCCCCTAGAAAACAGAACAGCCAAATGAAGGCTCCTTGCAGGGCAGGGGCTTGCTGGATCCCACCCTGTGTGTGCAAACCAGCCTGGGTGTGTTTGGGTCTGTACGGTGGGGAGGAGGGAAGCTTGTCATTGTGTTTTCTTCTCTCGACAGGCATAAACACCCCTGTTTATTTCCAGCATGCCATCTAAACTCCAAATTAGCATAAGCTGATGATGTTAATTGATTTATATGCATGCAGGCAGTGCTTTATTGAAGGTAGAGGGACAGAAGGTCGTTCCCCTCAGGGCCCCCAGGGAACAAGTACCCATCTGAGATAATATTGAGATTGGCATAGTTGGGTATATCACTGCTTCCAAGTATGAAGAAACTGAGTTCTATATCATTAGCAAAACAATAATTTTCCTCTTAATGTTGTAATTCTCCTTTTAATAAAGGCTGCCTTCACTGAGGTCTAGGAAAGTGCCCTCCAGGTCCACCAAGGGGTGGCCTGGGCTGCAGCTGGCAGGCTGGCTGCCTTCCCAGAGAAGGGGAAAGTCATGTTGAATTGGCCACCTGAGCAAGGCTGTAGGAATTTTGTTCCCTTCAGGTCAATCTATTGCAGCCGTTGTGGAAATACCAGAACACCTCCTTCTTTAAGAGCCAGTGGTGACGCTGAGACAGCAAGGACCGACAGGGATTTCTCTGCTTTCTAAGGAAATGTCTTGGAATTATTTGCCTAGAACTGTACCAAGAGCAAAGCCAGAGTAGAGCCTTGGCTCGCAGGTGCCAAAGGAGGGAACATATTTGCTCTCTTGCACTGCCACCACCTCAGAAGGGAGGAAAGGCGAGGAGACAGTCACTAGAGTACTGTGCCCAAAATGTCTCACTATTGGTTTTCATTTATTTTTTTTTTTCCCCCTGGGTAAGTTTAGGGGATCCAGACATGGAATCCATCTAAAAAAAGCATCTTCCTTTTGTAAGCAAATCTCCTCTACCTGTCAAATTGGGAATTTTGGCCTCCCTAATGGGAGCTGTAGTAGCTGATTGCTGTCTGACTAAGTAGGAGCTGGATGAGGCCACCTTTACACTGAACATTCTCACACATCAGAAGCCATTCCTTTGAATTCAATGGCTTTACTGATGCTAAGAGAGGATATTGGAAACTTAGTCTTAAATCACACCTTTCAGGTAATAAGCAGCAATGAATGGAAGAGAAAAGGAAGCAGGAGGCTTATAGGATTTAAGGAGTTTCTTTTGAAAAAAGGATCCACCCTGCTGCTGATGGCCAGATGCTCACGTGTGTCTGGAGATGTGCAAATAAAGCAGGGTGTAAAGCTGTTAGCAGTGGATCATGGCAACAGAGTAGCTCCTGTCAAGGAAAAGCAGGTTAGGTAAACTTTTCAGGTGTTTGGAGGTGAATCTTTTCATTTGTGCACAGCCCCTGTTTGACCCAGCTATTTCACATCATTACCAATTGCTTTGTTCCTACGTATCAAACTTCCTTCTTGTGCTTTATTGGTTTCTGCTCTTGCTGACCTCTTCCAGCAGTTTACTTTCTAACATCCTGAAAGCTTCATCATGACTGTTCAGCGCACCTCACCTAGGGCTGAGATTAAAAGTTAAAAAAGAGAAAGAGTGAACACAACAGGAGAGAAAGCAGAAGAGCTTTTGGCAGCAGCCCGGCGACACTCCAGTGTCAGTGAAATGGGATGGGTAACCACCTGGAATAATTGCAGGGGGAAAAAAAAAGAGGGAAGAAACTTGAACAGCAGGGCCTGGGTGAGAGGATTAGTGGAAACAGCAAGCTGAGCAGACCTCAGGAGGGGAGCAAGACAGAAAATCTACCCATCCCAGCTCTTTGTGCCAAAGAGAAGCAACAAGATCTGTTAAAACAGAAGATGGGCTCATTTAAATTACAACACTTGGCCCAAATTCCTTCTATGCAGAATCTGCATCTATCCTGGACTAACCAAAGGGCTGTTCAGCTCTAAGTTGTACGAACAGTCCCAGGGATATTTGCAATGAGGGCAGGAAGGGGGAAAGTGGGAATCAAACAGTGGGAGAGCATGTAACATCTTCAGTGGTTGCAGGACACTGGTGTAGCACAGTCAACACAGGATCAATGAGATCCTCCATCCATAGGTGCTACAGAGCTGCATTTGAGCCCCTTCTCTGCACACACTAGCCTGTGGGGGACAGAGGGGAAGTGAGAGGGCATCAGCCTGGCTGAGCCTCACTCAGGCTGAGCCTGGGACCCTTTGCCTCCTCTCTTCTGGGAACTCACAGCAGGGTTATGTTTAGGCTGCCTAAGCTGAGCATTACTGCCATTGATGGAGGATAAGCATTTGATTCAGCAGAGCGAGGTTGAGATTTGGGAGCCTGGTTCTGTTCTGAGCAGGAGAGACAATGGAAATATTCAGCACTCATGGCAGGAAACATCAGTAGATTCATGTGAACATGTTTGAAGAAAAGTAGGAACATTGGACCTGTAATCTTTTTTTCATTAAACATATATATTTAATGAAGTGTGTATACTTATATACTTTTTTTTTTCCCTGTGTACATTCTGTTTTCTTTTTATAGTGCTAATGAAGAATAAAATTGCTGTATCTTCAGACTCAGCAAGCTTATTTTAACACTTCCTTCTCAGCCTTTCTAAATCACTGCTCCATGTTTAGGAGACACAGAGAACTTTAGCTTCCATGTCTACCTCTGGTATTTCTACCAACTGTAGATTTGAGAAATGCAGTGCTGTGTCTCAAGGTACTTGAAGCTTCACTTTGGTGTCCTTGACATCTTTGGTCCTTTTTGTGGCTACCCCATCATTCATGCAAGTGATGCCATACAACTGTAAGTTTTTCATGAGGTCATAAAACTGATTTATAGAGGTTTTCCCATAATCTCCAAGCAAATTAAAGAAGGTTGATGGAGCTATGCAACTCATTGTTGCCTCAACAATGGTCTCATTCAGAAATGACACTGAACAAGACCGAGGTATTAAGATACTATGAATGTCCTTAAGAAGTCTTGTCTGTCTATAAAAAAATGTGATGCCTACCAACCAAGAAGGGTTGTTTCTTTTATAAACTTTTTTGATTTTGCCCACAGCATCTACCTTAAGATTGGTCTAATAGTTTCTTCCTTCATTTTCTGCTTCAAAACGAAAAACTCTGATTAATCTGTTGTCGATCAGCACTTGGAAAAATAATTTGAGGTTCATCTGCTTTCCTTTCTGACCTAGTTGAAGTTTAAGATTATCCATTCTTCAAGCAGTGTTCTATTCTGCTTTTTGGCTTTTAAAATAATTTTACAAGAAAGGAAATACTCCAATAAAGGAAAATTCCATTTCTGAAATTCCAATAAAGGAAAAATTCAATACAAACATGCATACATACATATATTAAAAACTATTTACATTTGTATATAAAACTATGGGAATTTACACATATATAAACTATTTCAAACATATATGTAAAAAACCCAAACATCAAGCTATCTCCAAACTGTTAAAAGTGGACATTTCAGAATTGTGGGAACTTATTCTTCCATCTTTACTTCTGAAGCTGTTTGTGAAGCTCTTGCCTTTTGACAGAACTATGCAGTCCAAGAAAATGAGCTTTCACTAAACTGCCTCCAACTTCAATATATGCCTTGTGTCAAACTTGGAGAAAGCTTGGATGTAGTTCCAACCTCTGTGGCTGGGGCTGAGTGCCAGTTACAGTGCACTCGATGGCTTATAACTGTCTTTTTTGCTTCTGTGAATATCACTTTTCTAGTTAAAATCTTCAAGACAGCTTGCAAACTATTTGCTACTATTGCTCTGGGGTTGAAAGTAACCTTGAGAACATTTCTCCATGGTAGTAATTGAGGTGATTCTTCCATCCTTTCTCAAAAATGGCAGCATATCGTTCCTATCTTCCCTCCTCAAGCTCTCCCCAGCAGGTTTCTGAAGATCTTTCTAAGGTAGGTGTTATCCTTTTTATTTTCTTATTATTTGAATGTTTCATCTCAAACTTCACAGGGAGACGACTATCTCCCAGCTGCATGAAACCAGCCAGGAGTGCTTTATATGTATGTTCTAAAGCATTTGATGCAATCTGTACTGTGATTATACATAAATTCTTTTTAAAACCACCTTTTTATTGGAATGAGTGGGCCTTTTAGAGGAAAAAGACCATGAAGATCATATACAAACCAAAAGGATTCTAAAGGTGAGGCGTTCAAGTACTTTAAAGAGTATTTGAAAAATAAACAAGGAAATATAAACATTATAACAATTATTTTTATTATTAGAATGAAGAATTAATTATTAGAATTATTTCTCAAGTAATTTGAAAGTGTTAATGAAAGTATTGGGCCAAATTTCATTCTCCCAGTTTTGTTAATTAAAAGTAACTTGACAATGTAAGTTCATTAAAAGGGAGATGGCTTCAGCCTTGTCATGTTCAGGCACAGTACAAATAGATTGAAGTACTTAAATAAAAGGCAGCTTCTGTGACACACATATTATGGATCTATATTTCAAGGCAAAGCTGCCAGTGTGTTGCAACAGGCTGGTAAAAGAAAGCAGTGAACTCATTAGATACTGTGGACTTGTATTCTGTTTCCTGTTTGCATAATATTAAACCCTAATTAATATTACCATCATTTTTATTGTTCTAGTGTTGCAAATTCTTGTTGTTTTCTCATGATATTTTCTAAAGCCTCAGCTGCTGGAATCAGGCGATTATTGGGAAAATTTCAAATTTCTTTTTTGTTAAATGTAACTGCATAGTTGTAGAAGAAGTTCAAAACTGCGTTTTGAGTGCAACTCAAAGTACTTAATTTTACATAACTATATCAGAGGGGTCAAAGTATAAAATTTACAAAAAGCAGTCAGTGCATGAAACACAGAAGCTGCCCTGGAGGTCCCAGTGCCAGTAATTGCAAGCAGCCTGGCATTCCTTGTTACCCTGTGAAATTACCTGCAAGGCCTTTTCATATTGTTTAGATGCTGTTGTTTTCATGCTCAGCAGAGCATTAAGAGTCAATGATGGGCAGCTCTTGTGTTAGTCTATGAATTATGGGGCATTTTCCTTTGGCTACTATTGAAAATCCTCAAGGTGTTTGTTGACAGACGCTTCCTACAGGTTGTTACAATAGAGAATTCTCTTTTCAAAGCCCATCTGCTCCACATCTAGGCATACTGTTTAAAAAAAATACGTTTTTTTTTTTCCCAGTGCTCTCTATAATACGCCTTCAACAGAAGCTATGGATGAAGTATGCTTCTAGAGCAAGGCACTCAGTCCTCCAGCTTTGAGCACTGCCATTTCCCCTCCATTTGTTTCTATGGTGCTGGCTATGTGTGCGGTCATCCATAAGGGTGCTGAGATACCCTGGAGAGAGAAGGAATAGCTGTAACTATTTTTCATTATTATATACTTCACTTTGTAATAAATGAGATCCATAGCATGTGAACGCTGGTCTTGTAGATCATCATATCAGCAAGCACAAGGAACATTATGTGCCACAGAGCTAAATAAAATAAAGTAAGTAAGCCTGAGAAAAATTGACAGCAGTCTTCAGGACTCTACAGTGCATCCCCCCAGACTGAGAATGACCTTAGGACTTACAGTAACTAGAGAACAAGTAGTTTTAAAGCTAAAACCATGGTCTCTATTTCTATCTCATCACTATCTCTATCCATAGGTAGCAGAAATGTTTAGACTTCTATTTCCATTGCCTTGCAGATGTCTTTGGGGTAACAGAGACCAGCAGACAGCTTGTGATCCAAAAAGGAAGTAGCAGTGCTAGCAACAGGACTCTTGTTCAATGCTCATGATGATGGTAAGTGTTGTGTGTCTACAGAGAGCAGACCAGATCAGATGTAGAATTTTAAGACCAAGGTTATAACAAATCAGGGTTTTGGAGAACCTCCATGGGTTTACTAGTAGGTTATCGGTCTGCGTCATGGTGCAGCAGGGCTGGAAGGTCCTGTGGAGAGCCTAAACTGAATTTCTAATGTTGATAGTTGTTTTGACCAACCATCCAAGGAAGTGAGCCATTGAACACCTAACCAGTGCTAAAAAAATTGTGGATATCTATTTCCTGAAGAACATTTACACTCCAGGAGACAAACTTTGCTATTATTTACACAGATTTGTTACCTCCTGCCTTTGCACAGTGATCTGTTTATTTCAAGGGGTAAAGACTAGTCCCAAGGCTGGGATGATTTTGTGGATGCAGACAAGTGTTAGCAAGAGGATACAGAACACCAAAACAGTTCTCAAAAACCACACTGAGTCACACAATCACCCCAAAGAACAGGAACTAAGAAAATGTATACATCATTTAAGACAGAACAAATCTGTCCAAGGCAAAGTGGTTCACCTCTTAAGACTTAGGTTACAGGAGACAGGCCTGAAACATTTAATTTTGATTGGTTTATTCTTTCTTGGATCAGTTTTAAACCAATTTTGAGGTTTTCCTTTCATTCTGAAGAAGGAAAAGCACTCATCTTCCAGCAGCTGAGTCCAGTGGCTCCATACAGCCTGATAGCCGTTCACAGTAGAAGAAGCTGGCTTTCTAGTTTTGGTGAAGTGTCCAAACTCATAGCAGACTGTAAACAGCAATTTGACAGTTTCTTCATAGTTATGACCACTCTGGTGTATGATTTTTGAATACAGGAAAACATCTGGAAAGTCAGTCTTTCCCCTGAGGATGGTGTATAGAGTCTGGTGTCCCACGGGAAGAAAAGAGCTAGAGTAAAATTTTCTATGTTGAGGACTTCTGGAGGTGAGGACTCTACCTTACAATTCATTTAGCATCATAACATTGTAAAATCACACACCAAAATCACACGCACAGTTCTGCCACTCTTTCAGAATCCTGTGGTTTTCTTCACTCTTTGCCTCAGAGTGAGTTGAGAGAATTCTGGTTCGGTTAAACTTTCTGCCTCTCAGATAAAAAACAGCAGCAATTTTCTGCTTGAATTTCTCTGTGACTAAATCCATTGATCATCCTTTCTCTCTGTGAGTGAGGAGTGTGTTTTCTCTTTAATAACTCCTATCCTTCTCCCTGAATATTTTTTTTCTCTCCCCTTCACTTGTTTGTGTTGTGTTGGTCAGTTCACTGCACTATTCCTCTGAGAGACAGAGAGAGCGCAAAATTGAAGTTATTTTATGCTTGGTCTCCCTCGGTCCCAATTTTCAAATCTTCATGTCAATTTTCACACATCAGTGTCATATGGTGAATGCTATGGAAATTTCAGTGGGGTCCTTGGGAGACAATTTATACATGACCCCCTATTCCCTTCCCCAACCAGGCTTCATCCCTTGCTTTTACAAAGAATAAGTGGATATATAATTAACGTGGATTAAAAAATATAACTACATTTGCCAATTTTCCCATTGTTTGCCTCTTTTGCAGTATGAATTCAAAGGAATACAAGCTCTCTCTTTCTCCCCCCCTTCTGATAAACTGGCCCAAGTTAAATGAATAAAAATTCCAGCATTTTCATCAACGCATTATTCGTTTTACTTTTTTTTTTTCTTTTCCCCCTAAAAGGTGTGTTGAAAAAGGTTTATCATGCAACTAATTTGGTAATCACCAGTTAGCAAATGCACTTATTGCCACCTACCTAGGTGACTCAGAAGGTTAGTAGCAATTGAAACATGGTACAGTTTGGATGGGTAATTATATCTTCTTGTAAACTAATGAACAAACATTGTCTTAAGAGTCCTCGGTGAGTAAAATCCTAGCAACAGACACAAAAGCTCAGCTGAGTATTTCAATCACTGACCTTAAAATGGGCCCCTGACATCAGAAAGGGGTATGTGGAGCCTACTGCATTTTACAGTGTTAATTATCCTCTCTGTGGGGCAGAAAGGGATGACAAATTGTCCAGATTATATCTCAGAGCATCTTAAACCTTAGCCATTCATGAGGAGACCTAAACTGCCCCTGATTGCCAGTCTTTTGAATTGACTCAAAGAAGGTACCAATGTATCACATGTTCTTTCTTTGCATCACCTGCCACTGGCACCTAAAGAAAGATTTTCTTACTTCATCAGTCATGCAGTTTTGGGTTTGTGTGTTTCTTGAGATTTTTTGTTTGGTTGGGTTTTTTTTTCAAAAGCAGAGTAAATAGTAACAGGAAAAACTCGATGCCTGACTGAAAGAACTCCACTTTCCCTCAGCACCCATCCCTTGTGGACGCTCCTGCAGGTTCTCTGCTCTACCAAAAAGAAAATTTTTCTCTCTATACAACCTTCCCATCATCCTTGTCCGACTTTTTTACAGCCTTGGAAAACTGTCTGAGGAAACACAGAGGCAGTGGGATGGTTGAAGGAGTTTTAATTCCAAAACCACTGGGGATCGGATTTGGGCTTTGCGAAGCAATGTCTCATCTAGGAGACGTAGAACTCAGAACCACTTCATCCTCCAGTTTATTTAACTTTCTTCCAAGCCAACTGTGTACAACCCACATTGCAAACCTCCACCAAGCCCCCTTCCCTGGTGATACTGTGAGCAGCCTCTCCCCAGGCTGGCTTTATCAGCAGGGTTATCCTCCTTGGAGCTGGCCGGGGGAAATGAACTGGATGAGCACTCTGCTGTGCCACACAAAGACCAGCCAATGCTCTCCCCAGGCTGTGGAGGCTACAACACGCTGTAGCCTGAAGTTGTTTTGCTAATGTGATCCTTGGAAGGACTGCAGAAAATGTATTTGTTTGGCAGATTGCCACTTTCCTGCTGGCTGTGATCTTATTACACCTCCCAGTCTAAGGCAAGAGCAGGCCAGTTGAATTCCAGAAGGACAAGTCCCTCAAATCCCTTGAGGTGCTGTTGTCTCTAGAGGCACTACTCAGCCTTAGGCCAGTCTTGGAGAGGTCCTTTGGGATACTGAGACCTGGAGGGATGGTCTAAGGCAAAGCTGAAAACTCTAAGAGATGTCCACTGTAAACCATGGGAAGACTTCAGTTTTTGCCTTGCTGGGGAAATTAGTCTTGGAGTAGTGAGCAAGTTTGTCTCAGTTTATTAAGGACCTGCCCATAGCACTGTTCTAACACGTCTTCTGGTGGTGGATGAGGTGCAAACTCTGGGACAGCTTTACACCATGCAGTCATAGGATCATCAGCTGTGAGCTGCAAAACCACTGAAAGATCAGAAGTGCCTGTACCTAGGGCTAAATCATCTGAGGCATGCTCACTGCTGGCGAAGTCAGGGTAGAGCTGGTGAACGCTAGAGCCCTTAGCTTTATTGTGTATGTGCCTGTAAAAACAGAGGCACTCCACCAAAGCAAGGCACTATAGCACATAACTCATAGAGTGGGCACGTGCCTCCGTGTGTGTGAGTGTGCACCTGGATATCCAAGAGAGACAAAGATGAGATAGATCAGGAAACATATGAGAGATGAGACTGGAGGCATAATTTCCAGAAAGTACAGCCACTGTCAGAAGCTCTGTCTTTCCAGCTGGAGGGTTTTGCACTGCTAGTGCTTCTCTCTTAACTTGACAGCTCAACTCTTAGCCCAGCTCCTAGTCTCTGCCTATAAATTTAATTAGAATGGGGGTAGGGAAGGAACAAGCACTTGGCACAGCGCTGAAAATAACCAGCTTTAATACCTTTGACATTGAAGGACCTGCTGAGGGCACAAGCTGCTGCACAGCTGACTGACCCTTCTCTGAAGACAGGATGTGTCACGTCACTTGTCCTCGCCGCGTGCAGCCCACGCTGCTCACCCTGGGAACCACATCCCCGGCTCTGAGGCTCCACGGTTCCTACAGCACCACGAGGCACCAGAGAGGAACGTTCAGGATCCCTGCCCATGTGAGAAGGGAGAGGCTCGGCCACCACAGTGGCCAGTGCACCTCCTGTATTTCATGTTTCTCTTCCTGACGCAGTGGGTTATTTTCTGTGTTTGCCACGGAGCCCTGCGCTGCAGCCAGCCGTGAACGTTTCTCTTGGCCCAGCTGGCCTCTTGCTTTCACTCTATTCTCAGGGCTTTCCCTGGGTGAAACGGTGAAATAAACACACTGGAACTTTGCCCACACATATTTTTAATTGTGTGCTGATTTTATGCTAGGAAAACGTAATAGACTGATCACTGCAGACAGAAAACTCCCAGCTCAGGCAATGGGTTAGAGACTTCTCCCACACCTGGTGCTTCGTGAGATGTTACAGCTCTCACATAGGTACTGACTCTTTGACAGAGACTGAACCATTTTTTCTGATAACCTCTAGGCAGTGAAGAAGCAATTTAGGGTTTCAAGGGTTATCTGGCCTCTTTCATATGCATGCTGCAGGGATCTGCTCGTGACCCTGGCTTTGGGTCATGGTGTTTGGAGATCTCCAAGTTGAGAAAAGAAAGCCCTTGAGCTCCTCTCACAGAGCCTGCTGGTGACAACAGTATCAGAATGCAAATGAAACCTGGACCGCATTTGACCTCCTTACCACTGGCAAAAGGCACTGATCCTGCTGCCAGAAACAGTTTTTAAATGTGTGACTTGCTTTTTTTATTTTTTTTTTTTAACTGTAGTTGAATTTGCATCAATTCAAATCGACTTAGATTCAAATGAAAATCAGTTTTAAACCCCCCAAACTTTGAAGGTATTTTCATAGTTTTAATGGAGAGCACTCGGTGGACCTGTCCTTTACTTGAGGAAAAACTACTAGTGTCTCAAGACCATCTTCATCATCCCCTTTCTTTCTTTCTTTGGCATGCACTATGCTGCCTGCCTCTATCCCACTGGTCCAAAACCCTGAGCCTGAATCAGATTCTGAGCAAAGACCATAAGGTTCTGTGCAGGACCTCAAAGGGCAAGACAAAATACAATTTAAACATGCTCTTGAATCATGTAATATTCAGTGAAAATGCCTTCAAGAGATCAAACTAGCAAGCACCACGAGTAGAGTTGTGACTATGCAACAGTCCGTGGTGCACCAGCTGTAATGTGAAGTTATTACTGCAGGCACAGTGTTGATACCTGTGTTAAGCCTCTGAGCATTGCCCGGTGTGAACTATGTGTTTCCACAAGACTGAGCAGACCCAGACAGAGCTGATTGCTCTTGCAGTTAATAAAAAGCACTGCACTTTCTCTCCTGACAAGCCCGACACCTGAGTGCTTCCTACGTATGACAGTTAGCACATTCTGGTTGCTCAGTGGCCTGTGAGAAATGAGCCTCTTCTCAATTTAGTTCCTATCATCAGACAAGAGGTACACACAATAAAAAACACACCTTGACAGTCAGCCCCCAAAGTAGCCCTCGGGACTGAGGGGCCGGACTTCCCTTTCTCTCATACACAAACCCCATAAAACTGATATAAATTATTAGGCTGGATTCTGTTCTCTGCTACTGCCAGGTAAGTCAGGGTAGCTCCACTGATGTCTGAGTCACTCTGGTTCAGTGTCAAAGTGCACAGTAGCCTAGAGGAGGGGAATTTTTCCTGACCCCACCACGTTTCTTCTCTAGATGGAGCCTGTCAAGCTCTCCTGACTTGTCACGGCCTGTCACAAGGTCCCCTCAATCAGGTCAAGGTAAAAGCACAGCCTCCACTTGCTAGCTGAGCATTTGGCCCAGGAGCTGACCTTCCTGCAGCAAAGAGCATCAGGATGTGTATGACCTCCTTCCTCTCCAGGGCAGTGAAGAGGGCACGTGGCAGGGGTGCTGGTGGGCTGGGGCAGAAGAGGATGAAGAGGAAGGATGTTGCTATGGGCTCTCCTCCAGCCCAGCCCGTCACTGCCACATCAAAGAGAGCTAATATAAATGTCAGCTGAGAAATTTCTGATTGTTTTAATGCAGTTCATTTTCAGTCTTCCAGCTCTATGGATGCTATCAGCTGACATGTCTGGCTGGTTTCCTCTGCCAAAAATACAAGCGCTCTCAACATTTCTCAGGAGTTGTTTTCCCTCCCTCTTCCCCCCCATGACATACTCATGTCAAATTTCTTCCTGGCTCTGTGAGACACAAGACTGTCCACACCTACTAGATAATGAGTTTAACATTTCAAGGACAGAAGCTCTCAATCTGAGTGAGACACAGGCTGGATTTGCAGGCCTGACTTGGGGTAGGTGCCAAAGGTGGCAGTGCTCTTTTAAGCTTTTCTGGCATACTCTCTTTTAAGATAATCAAACCCGTCAGAAACAGATGATTTATAGCTCAGAGTACCATCAGTATTATTGTTACAGTTAAATAGTATGTTGTTATGAACAGCAGCCTAAATTCTTCTCTCATTGTCCCTTGCTATTACAATAAATTCAATGACCTTTTTGACGGTCAAGATGGAGCTGGAATCTATTCTTCTCCCTGGATCCTTCTCAGAATGGCCTCATCCTGGTCCTCTGTTGGTGCATTTATCAGGTCTGGTCCAGCTTTACTTCCAGTTCCAATAATTTGCCCCCTCTCTCCTGGTGATGCCTCTCTCTTCCTCTCCTCCAGCCCTTGGTCCCTACCTCTCACATCTTTGAACTGCATTTTTTTGCTTCTTCCTCAACTTCCCCCTTTTTGTCTTTGTATATAGTAGTGTACAGGCTCTTGCTGATTTCTCTGAAGAGAAAATGGAATTAGGTAATTTTCCCCTTCTTTCTCCCTGCCCCATCACATTCATGAAAATTTTTCTTCTTTTCTTACCCTTACAATCCAGAAGTCTAATTTAAGCTCTTGATTTTTAGGTTCCCCTCTTATTTCCTTTCTCATACTGCTGAACATTTAACTTCTTTCTGTTCCCCAGCTCTCATAATACCTTTATTCCTAGTTCAGAATCTCTTTATTTCTTCCATTTGTAAGCATTTCTCTTTGTCTCTGTCTCTCTGAAATCCTGCTACCTCTCCTATCTATCATAAATGTTTTTTCTCCACCTTCTCTGTCCTATGTACCCAGCCTGCATGCCACTGAAATAGCTCTCAACAAACATTTTCTGTCTTTCCTGGGCAAAGCTTGACACCAGTATGCCAGCCCCAGGCTCTTGACCCATCAGTAATTTTTGTCATTATTGCTCACCTTTTGAAATCTGTTGTTGTGAGCATCTGTGACTCAGTCCTCTATTGATGCTGCTCCTGTTGACTGAAAGCTCCTCATCATCTCACCACCCTCTAAATTTGTGTTGACTTCACAGATTCCAATCCTTAGTCTCTTCCTCTTCTGCTTCCACACCTTTCTCTAGGTAACCTTATCTGCTTATACAAACTCAAGTATCTCTGCTATGACAATGACTCACAAGTCTACTACAGATTTGTTTTCTTTTGTCCAAAAGTAAAGCTTCGTATAGTGCCTTTGACATTTACTCACTGAGGGTGAGCCATCATCTTAAACTGACCATGAATTTCTAATTAATAACAACTGAAACTCTTAGAGAGGCTCAGAATGACTTGCATTTGGTCTGTGGAAGCATCCTATTTTCTGTACAAATTGGATCACATGCCCGTCTTTCAAAATTGCTCTGTAAATATAATTTCTGTAGCTTATTGGTGTGACTAAGTTGTTGCTGTCTTGGCTTCCTTCCCCTGGAAGGAAGATCTTTTTCCATGACAGTTCTTCTGTTTCCACAAATGCAAGCTACTCTTCACTTTGAAGACACTCTTCTGCCTCACTCACGTGCTATCACTTTAGCTTGGTCTGCTGAAATATAAAATATTTCTACAGCACCAAGCACAGAAGCTCCTAAAGTCTTTGTGAAGGGGACTGGTGAGATGCTTCGTGCAATGCTGGTAAAAGTAATAAAAATCAGAAAAGTGTTTTGAAATGGCAGTAAGGGAACAGAATGAGACAGCAGCCAGGAACACTGCTCCAAACCATGTGTTTGAGATGCACACTTTGACCTTGATAGCTGGTGGATCAGCCCGACTGACTTCAGCTGCTCTGGCTGTTACACCCGTGTTTGCAGAAATGTGGGATCACCATGATCAGAATCAGTTCCCCTGGCCAGTGAGTGACTGAAGTGCTTTTATTTTGGCAGGCCAGCATCATTCCAGCAGCCAGCACAGGGGAAAAACATGCACACAGGCAGCACTCTGCTGCCCGTGACAGCCAGAGCACCTTTCAGACATCCTACCTCACCTGCTGACACAACCCATCAGCACCCACTGAAATCAAAAGCAGCTAATTGGAAGGTGATGACAGCCAAGGGATTGCTGGATTTACCTGCTAATTCCTCTATTTTAGCATCACACAAGCAAACTACAGGTAAAATGAGACCGTGCACTTCATTCCAGGTGATCTCCTGTCTTCTCCAGAGCACACACATGCACACACAGACTTGCTCCTGAGCTTTGCTGTCCTGAAGCCAAAAATCTGCTGGAGATTGCATTACACGTGCTTTCCAAAAAGCTGGCCAAGAACTGCAAGGGGCAACATGTTTTTGTCCTCTTGTCAGGACAGGGCTGCAAACTGCAACTGTAGATGAGCCTCTAAATGTCACAGCAGCAGATTCAGGTGGGATGAATAAAGCTCTTTCTTAAAGCTGGGTTTCAGCTTCCTCCTGCTTTTTATGCCAGGATGGATTCTTGGCTCTTGTTTCAGACGGTATTGTTGAATTTTTGTTTTGAGTCTCCAACCTTCTCTCCTGTTCTACCACTGGCATCTGCTCCTGCTCTAAGTCTACCAATTATTTCCTTTAAGTGTCAGCAGCACACCAGACACACTGAGATATAACCTTTCTTCAAGTTGATGCTGTTAAACTATTACTTGAAACTGAAGTCACAGTTGACAAGTGCTACTTCAGCCACTAATAACTACTTCAGAAGAGCTAGTGGTGTCTTGGCTCTTAATGCTGTGGCTCAGGGCTGAGGGAGAGTCTTTACAGGTCATCTAGAGCCATCCATCTGATCTGAAACAAGATCAATCAGTCTCTGCACTGTGCTCGCAGTGAGGTGCTCTGTTCACCCCCCCAGGTCTGCAGCAGTGGCATGTCAGGGTGGCTGCAGTGGCTGCCCAGATCCTAGAAGACCCCCACCTGAGAGACAGTCTGAATTTCAGTGTCTGCAGCAAGAGAAAGGTGAGGTCAGTCTCCAATCCCTTGAGGCTGAAGCCAGCCCTTTCAAGGGAGAAGGGTCACCTCTTCTCCTTGCCATTATCACAACCGGGTTTTTTTTTTAATTATTATTTAATTTATTTATTTTTTAATCAGGCTGAACACCTTCCTGAGAACCCTGGATTTCTGTATGGAAGGAGGATGAGCACTCAAACACATGCCCCAGCTTTGCAGCAGTAGGCAAGGAATAGCTTTCCTTTTCTTTCAAAAAGTCTAATCCAAACATCCAAGGTAGCTCAGACCCAGAGGCTTCACAGTTTGGCAGAGGGCACAAATATTTCCCTTATATTTGGCAGGTTTTTTGGCACAGTCTTAGGATAAATTGGGAGCAGAGTAATATAAGACAAGGCCAGATCATCTGGGTCACTGAGACTCATGCCCTGTTACAGCAGACAATCTTGGAAGAGATGTTAAATCCAGAACAACCTCTGCTTTTCCTTTGCCTCCTGCACATAGCAAGGCACAATGTGGCATTACAAACTAGGTCTGGCTTTTCAACAGAAAGAAGATATGTCAGCTTCTAATTCTCCTTGACATGACAATGTCTTCATCTAAATCCTGAAGCCATCCTTTGGATAGCCAAGCCTTGGTCTAAAGTCTTTTAGAAAATGATGCTCATTTAATTCCTGAAATATGAAATCTAGGCCTCAGGTCAAGAGTGTAGATGTTGTTTAGCTGAAAAATTCAGATCCTTCAGAGACTGACTGTAAGAATCTGTAACTTTTCAAACTTTGGATTGCACTAGACTCTTACTTCTATATATAGTATTTTGAAGAGTGGGATCTAAATAAAAATACCCTTGAAGAATGGGGCAATCTGTATGCCCCCAACTCTACAATTTGTTAGGAGGCGGGAGACTTCTTCAGGGTCACAACTTGTCTGCACAAAACAAATAGCCAGACCTCAGGTTAAACTTTACTGCTCCTTTATTCTGTATCCAGCCCTGAATTCCTTCCTCAGGCAGAAGTTTGACAGAACTCAATGGGAGAATCCCCTAAAAGAGGCAGGGTTAGATCAGACAGATGAAGGCACTTGTCACCATGAAAGGCATGGAAGCATCTCAACCAGAGTAGGGCAGCTGCTTCCTGAAAAATTTTTTATGTGTTCTTGTATCAGTAATTGTATGGACAAATAAATCTAGGCCCAAGCAATCAGGCATCACCCCTTCAACGTTATAAGATGACACACCCGTGGCCAAGCCACATGGTTGTAAAGTGATTAGCTGAGTCTCTTGCCAGGCAAATTTCTAACCTTCAGAAATTGTTGGTGATGGGCAGGACGTATCTACAGCACAGGGAACTTTTCATCCTCAATGGAAAACACAGCTAGGCCAAAGGAAAGCTTGTATTGCACCTGTATCTAGCACAAACCATATATGCATATGAATTTCCAGAAGGCAACAAAAAGTCCATTCATCTGGCAACTGGGTCTTTATATCCTCTCCATGTGTATGAATTTATTGTTGTATGAACAGCCATATCTAGTTATTGAAGTATTTGATGATCCAAAGTGCTTCAAGCCCTTCTTATTCCATCTCATTCACCGTTAAAGTTTTGTACAACCTTTTTACTGGCTTTCAGCCTGCAATAAATACAAATGACTTGCCAATAAAAGCTGGTGTCTCCCTCTGTCAGGAGGACTGTAGCATCATTGTTATTTAAGAGGTGGCAGTTTTGACACAATGCTTATTTAAAATTTGTAAGAGGAGAAAAAAAAAGATGAAGTAATAAATCTGCACGTTTTT
>NW_008585229.1:12782-24602 GCF_000691845.1 Merops nubicus | reverse complement strand
CCTTCCAAAAGCATCAGTCGTTTAATGTTTCCAAAGTTGTTTTTACATGAATTAGGGCGTTTGAGTGAAGCACTGTCAGTTACAAAACCACGCTGTTGTCTCCAGCTAATTTTGTGTTAGCAGTTCTTTTAAACTGTTAAATCTAGTTTTTAGTGTATGATGATTTTGTTTTGTGATGGTGTAAAACAGCTGTTACTGTTCTGATGAGTTGCCTGTTTTCCATTTTATGTCTCTGCAAGATGTTGGGTTTCATCGTGGCCCAGTCTGTGAGGCAGCTGAGAAGAACCTGCAAAAAAACCCCAAAAAACAACCAAAAGCAAAGATCTCCACATCCAGGGGTTCAACCACCCATCTATCCAAACTTCAGAGTGATCAGTCCTCTTCCTTATTCACTGGTACCCTGAGATCATCTCAACATTGGACCTATACTAGGATGATCTAAACGAGAAGAGGAAAGCAGGATTAGCAAGGAAGGAGATTAATTGCTTCTTTAAGAGAACACGAGGGGACATCCAAATCCCCTGAGTCTTTCTGGGGGTCTGGTGCATACTGGGCTGGCCGTGCTGGCTGTATCACTGCTCTGCACAGTGCCAGAAGGGGACCCTTGCAACAATTGACAGGAGAGGTGGCACCTACCCAGGCTTCTCTGCATGTATCAGGAAGGGTGAACTACATTTGAGCATGGAGTGCTTACTTCACCTGCATTCACACAAATACCAAAATGAGAAAGTAGAGCCAGATACCATCTTTCTGCTATTTCCATGCCCCTTTTCCCTTTCCATATCTTCTTTAGTGAAGACCAGAGAGGCTGGCACTGGGCTCAGTCTGGTCCTCAAGCTGATACAGCAGTAAAAGATGGCCACATCATTACACCATCCTCCCTCTGGCCAATGGTACCCCTCCTAAGGGCCAGGAGTGTTGTAAACAAGCTCTTATACTCCCAGCTCTCTGGTTATGCTAGAAGAATGGAATTACAGCTTGGAGTGTATTTCCAACCTAATTATCAGTCCACTTTCCTTAGACTTTGCTTGCCAGCCATTGCTTTTTGAGTGTGGATTTGACACTGAATTTCTTGGGTACCAAACCCTTCGCATGAGCAGGACCCAGGATGCAGCTGCTGGTGGCAGGCAGGAGATGGGATCAAGGACCAGAGTGACCATGAATTAATTACCCCTCACTAACATTGCAGGGCAGCCTCCCTTAGGCAAAATTACTATTACCTTTTTTGCGAGGTATCTTGCACTCAATGTTCACCAGAAGTGCTCATAAGGTACCACACAGTGTTCTGCAAATTACCCTGTAGCTGCTTTACTACTAACAGGAAAACAGCCCCACTTTATTCAGTGGCAGAAAGCTGAATGATTGTCCTTGATCTTGTCTTATCCCCTGTATCCTGTGGGCTGGCATTTGTTCCATGCATGGAAAAGCAAGAAAAAGATGAAAAGCGTAAAAGAAGCATTCAGAGAACTCCTCAAAGAGGTGAAGACTGAGATCTTTCCAATACCAATGCACACCTCATAGCAAGTTCTTAGATTCGGATAGACAAATTGGAAGCAGCTTGCCTCCCTCATTTGTGCTTCCCTTTGCACTTCCACCCCTCCCCAGTACAACGTGCAGGCTTTCCCAAAAGCTGTGCAACCCATTGAACAGCGGTGGTCTAAACTGTTATGGAGATCTTAAACTGCTGAATTGTTACAAGCTAAAATTGATTGCAACTGAGCCTGTGAACTGAAGTGCTAGAGAGTGCAGAGAAAAAAGTGGAGAAAAGGTGCTAAGGATTTTGCTTCTTTATGTTTCTTTTTTTTTTTTTTCCTTTTCTTCTGCATGCAACACCATCATAAGCTTTTCAAGTAATCCTGCCTTAATGAGTGCTGCATCTCTCTCAATAATCACTGAAGAGTTTCTCCTGGTATTTCCAACATAAAAGGTATTCTCAGTCTGTCATCTAATTTGCTTGTTGCAGTGTCATTTCTGAAGAATTGTACAAGTGCTTCAAAGTCAAATCCAGAGGGAAAATCGATGATGTGGATACTATGATATTTACTCCCCCTCAAGCTAAGAAAGCCTTTTTAGCTTTTTAAAACTAAAACTCCTTTCTTAGCCTGCTTCGCTTTATTCTGCGTTGGTTTTAGATGCATCCTCATCAGCAGAGCATCTGAACACCTTTGAGGAGTACATTAAGCAACGTGACTAACATCTGTCACATATAGTTTGCTTGCTCTCTCTCAGCATCCTTAAAATGAATTTAGTGCTTGTGCTGGATCGATAGTGCTGGAGACAGATGGTCTCTGTTTAGCCTTGGTGCAGGCACAGAGTGAGTGAGACCCCCTCAGTGGGTCTCCCCAACCTGCTGCCCCTCTGCCCTCTCTCCCCAGTGCCTGCTCATGCTCTTGGAGACGCAGCTCTGGACCAAATTTGCCCACAACAGGACAGAGAAGCCCAAGCAATTTGGAGAGATCAGATGAGGCTGTCAGTGTTTGCCCACTCTCGGCTGCACGTGGAGGGGACACATGTATGCTCTTAGGTGCCTGCAGTAGCAAAAACCACTCAGGAACCCAGGTGGATCCAGCAGCCACAGATTTTTCAAGGTTTTCTGCCTTTCTCAGGTGCCTTTGCTTACCTTTTAGTATCACTTACAATTTATGGCTGTGGATGGACAAGAATGTGACTGCTTCTAGTCATCAAAAGCTTTCTCTACTCGATTTCTGCCATTGGGAGCCTTCTACAGAAACAGTGGTCTCAGACACCTGAATTCAGGTCCCATGCTGAACAGGGCTGGCAGCCCTCTCCTACAGGGCCAGCACCAGGAGCACGATCTAGGCATCCTGAGGCACTGTAATTTCAAGCAAAATGTTTTCTTAATGGGCCAAGTATGCTTTGCCTAATTTTGCTTTCGGTGCTTGGGATTGTTATTGCTCAGTGGCCTCACACAGGTGTTTAAGCAGTTTTGTGATATGATTTTTCAGTAGCAGCATAAGGTTTTATTGACTGTTACCTAAAGAGCATCTTCAGAGGAAATGAGAATTCGCAGCCATTTGTGATGGATGCATGTGGAGCTATAGCCAAAAATTCTGGAGCTGGTGACCTCGCTGCCACGGTCTGTTGAGTGAAGTAACTGGAAAAGGAGAATGCAGGAAGAAGAATTAGGAGAAATGGTGTTACTAAGTAATGTATGTCTCCCCAGAAAACTATTGGCTTCTCAGCTCTGATAATAAGAACATACCAGGGATAGTTCAATAAGTAAATGAAACTCCAATGTTGGTGAGGATACTAGGCTGTGGGATTTATTTTGATCTATAAATACGCATTACATGACAGACTAGGGGACTCTGATCTTTGTGTGGTAATCTAAATTATACAGCTTTTGACCCATTAGAAAGTTCTGACCCACAACTTGGCCATGTTCCGGTTCCACAGTAGGTCAAAACCCAGGTGAGTATCAGTCATCTCTCCTCACTGCCACCAGCCTGTTCCTTGCCATCCATAAAAAGCAAACCCAGGTAGCCAACTGTTTGGAAACCTGGCACCTTCCAGCAGGACCCACTCAAGGCATATTCCAGAGCCTGTTTCTCTGGACAAGATTTGAGCGTGTGCTACAGTGTTAGCAGCAACAGAAACATGAGTTATCTGATCAAGAAAGATAAATACATCTATTTCAGAATACATAATCTTACCACATATGTGAAGTAGTTTAACCATTAGCAAGTTGTCAAGCATTATTGAATGGAATTAGCCTCTTTAGGTCAAGATCAATCTTTTTTTCCCCTTCCCAGTACAATGAGTGCTTAAGCGGTACACATTGCAGCGCCTGGGGCAGATGACACTTGCCAAAGGGCTTGATGATCAATTCTGATACAAATCTGACATGAAGAGACTTGAGAGAATCTGGATCAGATGATCAATGGGAGAGATAAATCCACATTTAATGCTCCCAAACGTCTGTGTTAGTTGTACCCACCTCAAACACATTCGTACACAAAAGTGAGCACAATGCACAAGGACGTTGTGTGGAGTAGTGCATGGGCAGAGTAGGGGGGTGACGATGGCATTTCACATCCCCTTTCTGAATTGGGAGTTGTGGAAGTGTGGACTTGACAGTCCTTTAGAATTAATCTAATAATAAATAATTAACCTAATAATAATAAACCTTAATAATATTAATTATAAAACCACGGGGCAGAGAAATGCTAGTGGCCTCTTGCCCACCAGCTCAGAGTACAGACACCAGGGGCAGAAAAAAAGGCTTTCCAACATTTTATTCATGAAAAGATCAGTTAGATTTGCACCTCCAGTGCGGAGATAAGGGAGCTATTACCAGTCCCAGACCCTGGAGCCATGCCTTCATTTACCACCAGTCGGCTTTGCCTCTCTCCCTTTTTATTTCCAAAACTGACTGTGTATGAGAATTCATGAACACTCTTTATTATTTCTCCCCTCACAGTTGCTTTTTTCTTCCCACACCTGCCAACATTAGCTCCTTTCTTTGAATCACGCTGCTGTACAGCCTAATGCATGTGATCTCCATGCCAAGATGTTATTTAATTTCCCAACAAAGTTCTTTTGGCGTAGAATGAGCTGAGCAGCAAGAGCACAGGAGCGGAGGCATAGATGGGGGTGGGAAGGGGAACAAGAAGGAAGAGGGACTCAAATTTGTGTTTCCTCTGGTTTCACATGTCAAAGTTGTGTTGCGAGGGGTTGGGAAGCCGTGTGGGTGGGGTGGAAATGGCAGCAGGAGGTTCATCGATGGCAGGTTGCTGAATCAGGAACCCTGACACTTGTGAAGTACTCTGTCAGGAACATTAAGTATCCAAAAGTGATAAAGCTTCAATTTGCTAGTCCATTAGACTAATTACTGCAATAATTAAGTAACTACTTGATTAGAACTAATGGGTACCTAATTATCCAGGAGAAAAGTATCAGGTGGCAATTATCAGGTGGCAATTAATAGACTGGAGTTAATGTCTTAGCACTGTCTTTGTATGAATTCATAAGCAAGGTAAAGAAAACAAACAATAACTTATTAATATTTATTGGTGCCACAGTGTTTTTCAGCTTGTTTCATTTACACAGAACCAATTAGTGAAAAGACAGTTAGTGTTGCAAAGATGTAAAGTGACTGAAGCAGGAGTTTGATTTTAAAGGAACAGGATCACATTAGCACTTATAAGCAAAGACAAATGGGTATCAGCCAGGGACTTGGTTCTGGTGCTGCTAATTCATCAACAGAAGAAATCAGAGTAATTGAACTCAGTATTAATAATGAAACACACAGGAAGGCAGCTCCTGTCTTAATGGGGTTCACTTTAGCTTTGGTCCCTCCCTGAGCCTTCATCAGCATTTTCTGCACTGCACGGGAAACGGAGGGAGCACCTTAGTGAATGAACGGGAACTTCCCACTGGCAGGGGTGGAAGAGACCATCAGGACATCTTCTGGATCAATGCTGCAAACTCTCTGAAGGATGCAGATCTCCTGGAGAGCTAATGCCTGGTTGCAACACTGCCACAAACACAGTTTCCATAATGGAGGCAAGGTGGTGGAACTAAATCCCTGCCCGTACGTCGTGTTTACCTGCGTAGAGAAACCATAATGACATCTCCACTCCTGGTAATTTCCCCTTCACTTAGCACCCATTTGAAACACCACTGCTAGTTCCCATGAGTGAAGTCTAAAAAGTAATCTAACCTCCTTTAGACATCGGATGCTTTGGGTGGATTTTTTTTTGTTATTTGGTTGGTTTGTTGTTTGTTTGTTTTGTTTCACTTTTTTTTTCCCCACAGCCATGCAAAGGGCCAGCTCCTGAGAAGACATAAATTGTTATTGTTTCTTTGATGTCAACATGACTGTAATGTTTTATGCAGAATCAAAATGTGGCTTAGTATCTAATTTTCCCACTGTCCAAATTCAAGAGGCTTTAAATTTCCCAGCAGAAAAATGAAAAAATCCCAGGGAATTCTTTCCTACGAATCTTTATGGCCCTAATGATAATTGCTCTTCTTAAATGAGCTTCAGACCAAAAACCATTGTGCATGCAAGTTGTCTCCTTGTCTCTCTATGGGAGTGCTCATATTAGCAATAATTACTCTCATGAGTAAGGGTTTTTACAGTGTGATATACAATGAGCTGGCAACTGCTTTTAGAGCACAAAATGAAGAGTTCCCTTACAAAGTTGAATACTTTAAAATTCAAATGTTAGCAAATGAAAGACTAGATTCTTAGATGGATTTGTATCCGTGTAGTGACGCAGCTCTGCACAGTACTTGGGTTTGTGGAAGTTGAGGATCTGGCTCCTACAATAGCTATTTCCCCCCTCCATCCTTTTCTTGATGGTATAAATAAATGAAAAGTGTCCTAATCATATTTTAGACCGTGTGCAGAGTCACACACTAAACCATAATATCTGTATATTAGAACATGTGGAATGATAGATGGAGATAAATCTAAAATTTATAGAACATGAACATTTGCATAAACTGCAATATCCAAACATATAGGCTGTTAAGTAACAATTGTCACAAAGGGCATAAAAAATTCAACTTTGTTTCATGAAAAGAACTCAAATTCCTAATATGATTAAGATAATATATCATTTGTTCCTATCTTATTAAAGGCGTAATTGTTGTTAGACACAGAATTGGCATTAACTCTAATCTGGCTTTATATATGTACAAATAGAAGGGGAGGTGAATGTGAAAATTGATGCTTTTGGTGATCCATAGGCATTTTATTAATGTTTGAATAATAACTGCCTGGAGGGCCTGTTATAAATTAAAGGGACGAATTGAGATATAAATTTTTATGAGGACTAGTTATACATTTCCATTATGTGTTTAAAAATGAAGGAATTACTGTGAACACAGCAGAACTCACATTTATTTGAGGTGATTTGGATGGGAGGGAAGGTGCAGTGAAGGAAGCTGCATGCTGGCTGTAAGAAAGATGTATCTGTCCCTCTGAAAAGATATATCATATGTCATGCATGAACTCTGTTCTACAGGAGACTTTTCTCTGCAGCTGATTTCGCATGATTATTTATTTGACAACAGCAAGTGATGATATAGCAGCGAGTTTTAGGCCACTTAGAGAGGAATTCTCATTCTTAAATCATAGAGGAGTTCCCAAACCCCAACCACTGTCAAACCAGAGTTAATCTAAGAGAGGAACCCAGTAATCTCTTTGGCATTTATTTCTCATTATTCCTCCTGTCTGGATATACACGTCTTCATTTGCTGTGCGTCTGTGGGACCAACAGCCTATTTCAGAGCTTCCTCCTGCCCTTTGCTGTGGCTGTTTGTGGGAGCCCAGCTCTCCTTGCTGAGCAAGCACCAGACCCTCTTTGTTATCCACCGGCACAGATGCCCTGTGAGATTCTCAGATAGTCCTATCAACGTGCTTTTGACATGACATTGCGGGTGATAATAACCCAGTATCTTCACTCAGACAGGCACTTTGTCCAAACCCCACGCCTGTTCCTGAAGGAGATGGTGCATGAGCCCAGTACTTAGCCAATGACTTAATATATGGGGACCTATTTTCCACCTCCTGGTTTATTGCAACTGACCCCTGAGGGCGAAACCTTTTAGATAGATTCTCCAGGTTACTCGGTGTTTAGCCCCTTTTTAGAGGCTTAATTGCTCTTGATTTCTGTAAGTGCCAAGAAACTGATGCCTTGGAGGTCCTGAGCTGTATTCTTTGTGCCTCAGTTCCCTCTCTGTAAAATGAGGAGCCTCACAGGAGTGGTTTGAGGAGGAATGTATTCGTTGTAATGATATCTGGAGAAAGGACAATGTAGCATCATCTGCAGAGCTGCTACACCAAGGCAGCAGCTGTGCTTCTGTGTGCCAATGGTGCTTTATGGTAAGACACACAGCACAGGGACCTTCTACTTTGCCATCTTTCATGGGAATCAGTTAATAAATTTAAATTTTATAAGCCTTTTTTGTTTGTTTCTCTCAGCCCTCACTTTAATCAGACTCACAAGGGCTAGGCAAGTACTTTCTTTTTGAATTTGGCTTGATTCATTGGGAAATAAGTTCTGCTGATGCTCTTGGCTTGCAGAGAGCCTGAAGCATTAATGAAATTGATAAAACATTGAGACCTATATCAACCTCATTTCTTATCATTGTAACATTGTCCTTGGCTCTACCAGTCATGGAGATCACTGTGCACACTTGGAGAAGAGTGATTGGTAGTGTCTTTCCATCACAAACAGCTGGTTTGATTTTTTTTTCCCAAGGTGGAAACGAGTTGGTCTACAAGACATATGACAAAATATCCTCATCATTCTCATCAAGGTTCCTGCTTTTAGCAGCCCTTTGAATCTGGAACCGTTCTTCAGGCAGCTCACTCCATGACAGTAACCCTCTTCCTCTGAAAATAGGAATGGTCAGCTCTACTTACTTTGTTGTTCATTGACTCAGTTGGTTCAGCTTCCCACAACCTCAATTCTTTGCCTCCAGTCTTACAGCTGGGGAACCCAATTTATGACACTCTTAATCTTACTCAGACCAGATTTTCAGTGTCCATTAACTTCAAAGACAGGACCATGGTTGTGTCTATCTGTTCTCTAATGTTACTTACACAATATAGGTTATTTCCCATAATGTCATACAAACAACCAGATTACCTGGGCACTGTGGTAGAAATATCACCCAGTGAGCACCAAAGCAGAAAAAAATATTCTCCCATCCATAGGAGATTTTTCTGGACAAGTGACTAATTAGGCAAGAGTCATACTGTCTGTTTTCCAAAACTGGTTGTTTTTTGTTTTTTTTTTCTGTGTGTGTTATCAAAGGGACAGCTTCACAAGAGTTTCTTTATGGAAGGTGCAGGGGAATGTTATAAAGAGTAAGTTCTATGACAGAATTAGCAAATGTATTAAGTACAGTGCCAATCTGGTACAGCAGAAATGACTAAATACCCATCAGGGCCTGTCACTCGTCAAGAAGTGAAATCTTAGACCCATTTAAGTCAATGACAAATGTTCACAGAATCTGGCTGCAAGTTAATAAATGTTTGGAGCCTGTATAACTCAAACTCTGATATTTGTCAGATTAATTATTTGATTGATCTTGTTGTCCGTCTAATTTCTTTGTGGAGTTAGAATGCTTTGTGGTTTATTATCTATAGTTTTGATTAAGGCAACATCATACAAGTATGGAGATGCACCACTGCAAGTTTTATGTTGGATCATAGACAGTTATTATACATAATATGAGATCATATAACTAAATACAGGATTGTAAAATGTTCCAAATGGGCCACGGCTAAGGTTACATCTTCTGCTTCCTTTCAGTCATTCTCTGGTTTAGGAGTGCTTTAATATTCAACCTGGACTTTTTTTTATCATCTTCTTCTCATTTGGCTATATATATGTAAAATGAAAGAAAATAACTCTATATGTACACCAGTTCCTTCAGCTTGCCCTTGCCTTTAATACAAAGCAGAGGATTTCAAGACTATATACATCAGGTGTTTTCAGCAAAGTAGCAGCAGCAAATCATAGACATTTGTCATTCCTTGGAGCTGTCTGACAGTTCTGACAATTCATTAGGCTGGGCTGAAAAGAGGTTTAGAAAGCAAAGGAAGGATCGCAGGTAGTGGAGTTGCTTTTGCATGATCCAGTAATAGCTGATTTGTATCATTTTTGGTGATGGATACACTGTTCAGATTGAACTCAGCTGAATTTTTGCCCTTTATTCTTCTCTTTTTTTTCCCTTTTCTTTGTCCAGCAGGAGCTGCTGGACACATTAGTCTAGATTTAGACCTCAATTTATCCCAAGAAGCAGAATTCTTCCATGTAGCTACTGGTATTTGTGGCTTACCAGAGCTATGGAAAAGTGAAGCTAGTTTTGCTCTTCATTTTCTACCTAGTGAGGCTTTTCTTTTTCATCATGCTTGAGTTACATTCCTTTCTGTGGCTATACCATGACACATGTCATTCTTCAAAGTCAGAGTCATTCCCTCTTGAATCTATGCAAACCAAACCTATGACTTTGCTCAGAGATAAGTGCCTCTATTATCCCACTCCTTCCACTTAACAATTTACTTTCGAGACTTGGACACAAGCAATTTTTTTGACTGGAAGGTAAATCCTTGGCAATAACGCTGAATCTGCAGAATAGGCCACCTGGAAAATATTTGATCTCCTGTTGGAAATCATTTCCCTTTTCCAGGTTGGTGGACTGTCTCAAATCATGCGACGACGTGAAATGCCTGGGTCAGATTCTGAGTGGATGAGGCAACGTTGTCCAGCCAGAGCGTATCCCTGGGGTAAGACAGATGATGGTCTCAGGCATCAGCAATAGTACAGAGCCTGCTTGGCCCTGCAGAGGGTGAATAGCTTTCCATCTTCATTCTCTGTATTTTATAGCTGCCACAGAAGCAGTAGTCTGAGATTGATCCTGACCCAGTAGTGTTATATGTAGGTCCTACAAGAGCAATATTTGCTCTTGGATGACCATTGGAACATATTCATTTAAAGCACTCTAAAATACCCCTAAAAGAAGGCCTTATACACAGGGAATTCTGTTTTATTTTTCACATGTGAAGTTTTCCAGACCCTCAAAACCATCAGTAAGTTCTAAACACTCCCTAATTTGTGCCTTTTTCATTTCTTTAAAGTTCAAAGTGGTGATAGCACCACCCCATCATCCATCTCCAACAACTCCTTCAAGCAAAGTCAATAGCCTGTCTCAGTCAAAGGATTTGCAGCTTTTAGCTGCTGAATACCTGGAGAGACAAACCAAGCTTTTTAGCTGGACTACCCCAGAACTAACTAACTGCAAAACACATTGGTGTTCTGCTTCTTCCAGCATGTCTTTATGGGCCTGAAGTCAGCCTCTTTCTTGTGAAAATAAAGGTATTTCTGGCCCTGTGATCCTGTGTGCATGACTAGGGGGTATAAAGCAACTGCTGATGACACTTGTGGATGCATCCTGGCCTCTGATGTGCCTCGGTATTTGCTGGTAGGTTGTGTGATTTTTTTGCAGCTGGTCGTGAGCAACGGGCTGCGTTCGCTGGTTTATTATTCTGGAGTTGTGCATGTGGGTTGAACTGTTGGCATTAATTATTTTTAATGGTGAGTCAGGCACTGAATTACAGGATCCATGGATATACCCATAGATAGAAGAGCAAACAAAGAAGCCAACAGCCCTCTTCTCACTCCCCTGACATAAGTCATATTTTGTCTCCTATGACCTCAACCGGCCCTTTAAATTTTGTATCAAACATTAGAAAGAAAGAGGTCAAAGTAAGAGCCCTGTTGAAAAAAAAAACCCACAGCCAACCCAGATATGAACTATGGGAACTTGTCATCTTATCATCCTAATTGAAGTCATTCTGCAATGTATGACAGTCCATCATATATTCTGCCAGTCAGTGTGTCATACATGATGTGTAACAAGAGAGCTCATAAACCCAGAGGGGAAGCCCCTTCTTTTTTATTACTTTATTTGATCATTTTCATAAAAATTCCCCCTGCTCAATACAGAGGGACGTGTTTATTAGCCCCATTAAAGCTTTGTCCATTCATTTGACACCGTGATTTACACAGCTTTACCCACAAAAGAATCCCATTATTTTCAGTCTGGAGAGGTGTCTTTTTTATTGTGTGATGAAAAATAAGTATTTAATTCCACAGGTGAAGGCAAAGAAAGAGGAGGCGGTTGTCGGAGGCTCAGAAGTAAACAAAAGGATGTTTTAGGGGCAATCGACTCAGAAAACAAAAACATTCCCAGTAAATATAGAAAAATAAATAAATAATTATGCTCTTCCCAAGGAGTGGAAATCGAACCAGGCTCAGCTGAACTATTTCCCCCCCC
>NW_008585229.1:0-12751 GCF_000691845.1 Merops nubicus | reverse complement strand
CGGAACTTTCCCCCCCCCCCCCCGTGTGCCTTCATTAAAAACAGCAGAATTTGGCAAAATTTCCCTCTGTGTTCTACTCATGAATGTTTCTAGAAAATATCAGCTTTCATACGCAAATATTCTTGAAGTGAAATTGGTGGCTTCCTTTGAACACAGCGAGCGCCTCAAATCCCATCTGCTTTTCCTACAACACGCCCACTCATTATCTAGCTTATTTGGCTTTATTTTATTTTTTTTTTTTTAAATGAACACAAATTAAGCTATTTAATCAAATATGTACATGATTACATGGCATTTTTGCATAAGAGTTATACACCCACGGAAATCATTAATCACAGATAACAACACTATGTTAAAATTAGACATTTTGCTTTCTTTTTGTCTATGTGTGTGCTTTTTAACATCATATCCTGCGTAGCTCTAATTTCAACTCTACTCTCATTTGAATAAAGCAGGATTGTTCTACACTGGATTATTCATTTGTCTGTAGCTCTGATAATTGGTATTTATGCATTTATGTTTAGGCTTGATCCCAGAGGAATAAAAATACAGGGATGGAAAATAAAATTGGAATAGATCAGATCTTTTTTTTTTTTTTTTTCTCCTGGCTTTTTGTTATGCTATCTACTCTTTTCTGCTGACATAGGGAATTGAGTCACAGTGCAGGACAACCTAGAAGATGACAGGTATTTCCAGGCATAGCAAGAGTGAGATCAAATTCCCCTCAACCTGCCTTGTTTGCTGATCTTTTAATCAGATTCAACTTCACTGCAGCTACAGCACAAGGTTCCTTGACAATGTATGACAGCATGTGACAGAAAAATATTTTGATTTTTTTTTTTTTCGGTCATTTGATGCTATTTCAGATAAATCTGAAGCTTCAGTAGCATGGGATAAATCTACCCAACTATTTTAGTGGAGGTTCTTAAATGCGCATAATTGAATTGAAGGGTTTAGGGGTTGCGTTCCTACGTTTGTAGTGGAATCCAAACAGGAAAGGTGGGAAATGATCTAAACCCTTTGAGGTTAACATGCCATGAAAAAGCATCAATGACTGAAGAGGACATTATTAAAAAGCAGCCCACCTAGCTCAAAAAGAACTCTTGTGTGAAGCAGGAGCCCACAGAACAACACCTAGGGCTGTTTGTGATCCCACAGGAATATGTATTTCATCCCCTGTCTTCATCTCTCCAAATTCTCTCTGAACTGCTCCTCAACTGCATTCTTGAAAAGGAAAAACACCAGCAACTATTGAATGTGCCTTATCAACCTTTTACCTACAATCTGCTTCATATTCCTCTCCCACCCATGTTCTCACAGTGTCTTGGGGAAATGCTTGGATCAAAGATAAGAGAGAACAAGGAAAGGAATGAAGCTAGAGACAAACAACAAAACAAAATCACCACCCCCAAAACTTTTTGCCTAAACTCCTCTGTGAATCGTGTGCATGATTACAGCAAAGTTAAAATTGCCTTCTTCTTCGCCAGCGCTTAATTCCTGCTTTTAAAATCAGGATCTCTTTGATCTTGAGGATTGAAATGATCTGGAAACGAAACAGCCATTGCTTTGCAGAAAATCTGGATAGGGTCCCAGATATGGCTTTTATCTGGAAGGCTTCCAAAACAGGATGAAATCTCTCTATTTTCAGAACAAATTGCAAGAGTATTTTTTTTTTCCTCTATGTCTAGTCCAACTATGGAACTCTAGCCCTGGTGTCTGCTGGTTCCCAAAGCACAGCTATACTAACCTCTAATGTGAACTGAGAGAGTTATTCCCTTCTCTACTCCCTTCTGCCTCTCTCCTGAGGGTCAAGGGCTGGGAGAATTTTATTAAAGTGAAGGCTTAATGTTCTGGGCAAACCTAAGATGAGGAGACAGTTATAACCCAGACTAGATCCAGCCATGTGAGGGTTGGAGAGGACGGAGTATCATGAGCATCTGTAACATCTGGATCCGGTTGCAGGCACAGAAATAAATGCCTGGCTTTGCATGACCTGCTCCCAGAGCCAAAAGGGCTGAGAAATGTGGCTGAGAGACACTGAAGCAGACTTTGCCCCAGCAAATAAGTCCCACTGAGAAAACAAGCACATCAATACTCCTTCGAGTGTGTCTCTTTCAGTTAATGTATTTCCATATGTTACATGAATGTTTCTTTTATTTGGGCTTGTAAATCCATCTGGTACTTGTATCAGGAGGGCTTGAGCTGGCAGATCCCTACACTGTGCTGTTCATAGAGACCTGGACTGCCCTTCCATGGACGGGTAGGTGGTTGGATAGAGCCAACTTCTCCTCAGCTATCATCTTTTTAATCAGATGAACTCAAATCAAGACAACCAGGTTACTTACTGATAAGCTCCCACAGTGCCCATTTTTTGATGTTTCAAGACTACTGTGGGCTCTGTATGTGAAGCAGAGCAGTCCACAGTAAAGAAAGCTCTCTCTTCTTGTGTGTTGGATGGTCAGTCACTGCACAGGGCAGCAACTCTGATCTAGGATGTGTAAAGGAGAAAGGCTGCTGGGGCACCAATACTAAACAGAAAATGTGCTGAAATATCATTGTTTTCAAGAAAATAAGAATCACTTTCCCTTGCATGTGTTATTAAGGATTTGGGGAATAATTATCTGCTTTAATACAAGCTTTTTCCTTTCGCATGATTCACTTCACTGATATCAACAGAGAGTGTGATGACTCTGAAATGACAGCTCCCGGTAGCACGTTCTGGGATTAGCAAAAACAGGTTGTCACTTGACTCCAGTCAGGAACAGTCAGTCACTCTGTGCCGAGTGCTGGACAGAAGAGCTGGGTTCTGCACCAGACATCTGACAGCCAAAGCGTGCAGCAGGTCCAGCCTCCTGCCAGGTGGCTCTCAGGTTGTGCGTGCAGGGCTAGCTGCCTCCACAGGAGACACGATTTTCTGGTGCAGCACCGCGCGGTTTGGGCTATGCGGCTTCCAAACTGAAAGCACCCAGTCCTCCCCCTGCCAAACTATGACCTGCATTAACCTGGAGATCTCTGACCAGCCCCACTGCAGGCACAGGGCTCTCTCTCTCTCCTAATTTCACTCTTCCTAACAGCAGTGCACACAACATTGAGCTGAATCTAAAATATTAGGTAGCTTGAAATGCCTGTCTCTAAGTGTAGCCCAATCTCTGACTATCAAAGTGCAAAGGGACAGTGCAGACACCAGCCCATGAAGAGGCAGGACAAAGGTGCAAGAGAGCAAGTCAGAGCAATGGCATGAAGCAAACGAATGATTCTTTTGTTGTTACTAAAGTTGTAAAAAGTCTGTTATGGTTTCTCTGGAAATTAATCAGTAAAACTGCATAGCAGATGTGGGGACAACAGGAACCTGCCTATAAATTAAACTACTGTGGATATGCAGAGCTATCTGGGGAAAGCTCTGGGGCAGACCAGCAGGGCTCAGTGGAGCCAGGACAGAGTCCACAGAATGAGATCCTTCGGTTAAGTCCATATTTTGTCAATGTCAAGATACATAGAAGCTGTAAAACAAAGCAAACTGTGTGCATGGAAGCAAAATAAATAGGAATTTAGTCCAGCACCACATTCTCTTGAAAATGTCATAATCGTTTTTAAAAGATGATGAAATACCTCTATATTTTTAAAGGAAAACAGGAGGTGAAAAGACTAATTCCCAGAATCTGTGAAATATACAGGGATGAGCTATTGAGGAGTGGGGAGGGGGTGGGTGTTTTTGTAATTCTGTAGGCATCTCAGTCCTCTGGTGAAATGATGTATGGGGCAATCGTCTGGTAGGGGCTGATGGGATGTAAATGAAACTAATTAAGGAAATGTCAAACATAATTAATAAAACAGGTTTAAGTTGCAAAAGCACTGTCAGCTGAATGAATGGGGAAGAACGCCACGTTCCCATTGTTTTGGGGCTTGCTTGCTTATTTGTATATTTATTTATTTATTCCTTGCTCAGCCCCTTGCCCTCCCACTAGTTTTTCCATTGTACCATTCAATTAGATCTCAGAAAGCTCTTGGTAGCCTCTTGCATTTCCACCTTGCCCCCCCTCTGAGCGGGGATCCCATAGAATAGGAGGAATATAAATTTGCCCTGTCGGCTTGCAGCCTGGGAAGAAGAAGAAGAAGAAAAAAATTAATTGCTAACTCCTCGTCTTCCCCAAGTACTACAGGACATTAACATAACCAATTTGCTTGAACTCCTCACTGGCTGCTTAATAGAGCATCTGACCAGCTGATAAGACCTGGGTGCTGCTGCCTATGATACCTTGTTATTAGCATTTTCATAATATTCAAATATTACAGCCCCATGATTCACTAGCCTCCATTCATTATTGATAAGTACAAAAAATAAATAAAAAGGGTTTATAAATAGCAAAGGGGGGTGAGCGACCTATAATTATGGCAAGCAAATTACAGTGCATGGTGGAGTCAGTTACATTTGCCTAGGAGTAATGATGCTCAAGAACTTTTTCTCCCCAGGGACCAGAAAAATAATGGAATCCTTGGCAGCTGCAGATGGGCTAGGAAAGGCTGTCACCCAGGACACTGCTGATATAAGTTAGGCCCAGCGTATGGCTCTGTGTCCTGCCTGTAGCCACCTCCAGATATTACTGTTTCAAAGAAAAGAAATAAATACATACATAAACATAGCCCCTCGCTGGAAGGTGGTGGTGAACGGACATGAGGAGGAGAAAGGTAAAAGGGAGAGAAAAGCAAACAACCAAAACGAGTCCACTCGGAAGTTCCTGTTGAGAGCAATCTCAGCACTGCAGGGATGAAGTAGGGGTGATATCCTTAAAACCAGAGGCTGTTTAGCTGCATCACTGAAGAGAGAAAGATGAAATGTGATTTCTGCTAAAGCAAAACCTCTTCCATGGTGCAGTCCAAGGCAGTCATACTTAAACACCAAAGCTTTCAACCTAAGATAATAAAAATTATGGTGGCAGTTGAAAGTAGGAGCTACAAGAAATAACCACTGGATACTTTATAATTTAATCCCTGTGGTTTTATTTCCATTAATCCAATCAAAGGCCTTTTTTCTTTACTAATGAAACTGGAATGAAATACAAAAGGGAGGCTGACCTGTTAGCAGGTGACTGTTTCTTATAAGTTATTCATTAAAAACACCCTAATGCTCTGATGCTGGATGAGGCTGTACCTACTTCAGTATAAATTAAACATACGTGAGTTGGTTTCAAGGAAAAAAAAATAGTTAATTCTCCTAAGTTCAAATCATTGTACAGCATGCATGTAGAGGAAGCTGAAGACTTGGAGACATTTGCAGAGGATTGGGGACCAACCTTTACATACCATCATCTTCAAGTTCAAGTAGCTCTGAATGGTCAGATCTATTGTGGGGACAAATATTCCCAACGTGTTGCAGTGAAGAACTTGGTGAGGTAGGAACGGGCCTTGGTTTGGCCCTTCTTGCTAATGGTAGAATCAGCTGAGAAAGAGAAGGGAAATCTTTTGCAGAAAAACTCCAATTGTCTTCTCTCTTTATTCTTTTTCTTTATTTGATTTAACTAAATTATTAGTGGAACAGGTTTGGGTATTATTTGTTGATTCACATCATTCAGTCCTTCCACTGGGCACTTGGAAGAATGTGCCACTAACATTTCTTGAGAAAACACTCCCTGAAATCACCAACCTGCCTGCAAACTTCACTTTGTTTTTCAGCTTTTCCAGTGTCATCTTCAGATTCTCCCAGCATCTCTGTAGTCCAGCATTATTAGGAAATATTCTCCCTGGACACTGCATTCTTGTCTGACTACACCATTTTTGAGAACTTTCCTGCATCTTAGCAAAAAGTGGAGAGCATATTTACCAGTTAACCCTCCCCAACAGCCCCTGCTTGGAATCTTGCCCATTTTGACATGTGCAACAAAAAGTCCAAACTGAAACTCACTCATCTTTGTGCTCTGAACTCTGGCAAGGTTTACAAAGTAGGCAAAAGCTCAGTGATGAACCTTCCTTCTGCAGCAAGCTTTATCCCCAGAACACCCCCAGCCCTGCAGAAGCTCAGGCTTGGGTCTGAGCTGCCCATCTTCAACGCATGCCTCCGTCTTACAGAAGGCATCCTGTAGGCTCTGATCTGCCTTAAACCTCCCGTTAACATCATTGAGGAGAAATACAAATTTAAACTGACATAGACTTGCTTGTCTCTTCCTTTGTGTTTAAACACAGATGGCTGCTTTTGTTGTGCCGCCGCATTTCAGCCAATGCAAACAGAAAAGTACTTCACTGGAATATATATATCTGCTCTCCAAACACTCACAGGACTTTTTTTTTTTTTTAGGTGAAGTATCATCCTTAAAAATATATACAACGTTTTCATGCATCTTGATCTAATCCATTAGTCCTTATAATTTATTGTTAACTGCTTGGATGTAGGAGCCATGACAGCTTTGAGTAAAGTGTTTAAACAGGCATCTGCTTTGTATAAATTAGAGGAACCCTGGTCACAAGTTTTTGGAGAGAAACAAAGGGCTTTTACAAACATCTGTACCTTTTGGGATAGTAATTTATTTTTTTAACCATAAGAGGCTTTGGATCTAGATTTGTAGATCAAATCTACAAACTACCTGCAGACTCTCTATTTTTATTTGTATTTGGTATTATTCTAATGGCTCCGAGGCAGGAGGAACATGATTGACATGGGGGTTGGGAGCTGGAAAACACTTTGTTAGTCTCAATCAGCTCCTTGGAGGCTAAAGCCCTGATTAACTATAACTGGAGTGGATTGTCTTAATCTGGCTACTGTAGCATTTTACGTCTAGTCATTTAGGCTTATTTCTGTAAATACTTAGATAAGCTTGAATCAATTACTTCAGTGTCTCCCTTAGTCTCCTAATTAGAAATGGAAAGGTATCATGATGTAAGGAGGCAGAACAGCAGGATCAGGGAGATGATACCTTGTGCACACAGAGCAAGGAAGATGTGTGTTAACACGAGAGAAAGACATTGCCTTGGAAGACGGCTTCTCATATGCGAAGAAGAACGTTACACGTTCTTGCTCAGTGTCATCCAAAAAGAAAACCTTTTAAGCAGGAAGGATGGCAAAGTCACTATTATTCCAAATATTAGACTGTCCCAAAGGCCTTTCTCTCCTCTTTTCATCACTTTGGGCTTTTGACTGGCTATCAGACATCTGCAAGGACAGCAGGACTTTTGCTGGTGATACGCAGTAGACCAAAGGTCTGATGTGCATATGCTCTTGTTGCCTTCTCACTTGTGCTGCTTAGATTAATTTGGCTCGCTCAAGAAGCTTGATGCATTGTATATTTCCTGACTAAAACCGAAGAAGTCTGACAGAGCAAACTAATTGAAACACAGTACTCTGCATCTCACTTTGGCACCACCGTTCCGTGCCGGAGCCGCACGGTTCAAAGTTAATAGAGTGCCATGTCAGGGATGCCACTCACCGAGGTGAAATGCAACACAATGGTGGACAAGCCTGGTGAGTGGTTTTCCTCTTCAGAAGTAGCTTGGAGACATGACTTCGCTCTCTTTAGTACCTCTGGATGCACAAAGGCATAGCTGTGAAGGTGATGGGATCATATCAAATCTACCCGAGTGCAGAGCTTGGGTTTAATTTTTTTTTTTTATATCAATGGCTGGTCTCAGCTCTAATTAACCTACTCCCCTATCAGTCCATTCCCTCCCCACATGCCATCTTTTCCCCTTCCTCTCTGTGATCTCCATTTCACTGCAGAGATGGCCTGGCAAAGAGACATTATTCTATTTAGAAGCTGAGCACCTCACTAGGGGTGACAGGCCTGTTTTTAGGTCATTTATCTAATTGCTCTTTGCAGATAAGAATTAATTAGCCCGATTATTTTTCTTAGTTTTTGGATGGGTTCCCCACCTGGAGAGAAGAAATTCCTCTATGTCAGTGATTAATTGCTGAGCCAGAAGCTTTCTGCCTTGCATTTGTAATAAATGCCGACTGGTTCTTCAGGTCACATTAGGAACCAGGCAGATTGTGGTTAAAATGCACAGGATAATAAAGCATTTGTACAAACAAGATCACTGCCATTAGATTTTGATTAAATATTTTAATTTATCTGGAGGTTGAGGGACTGCAGGAATCAAAAGGTTGAAGGTCTCTTATTCCCAGCACTTTCCAAAGAGAGACACCCTGTAGCCCTTTGATCCAAACCAGATGAACCTCATGGCAATGCTTCCGTTCAGGATCTGGCACAGCTGGTTTGCCTCACACTGATCCGAGTGCTCGGAGGGTCCTGAGTGTGCAGCCACCTCAGCCTGGCTGTGATAATGTTTTGTGAGCTACAATGGAGCAGGAGTTTGGCTGAGCTGAGGGAGGAAAGGTTAAGATTTCTGTGTGAAATTATGGCAGGTTTATATCCAGCTATAATGCAGTAGAAGTACCCTACCCTTCCCTTCCCTTTTCTTTCCAACTCTCTTTTGGCTTCCTTCCCCCCATCCCTTTTCTTTCTGTAATGATTCTGAGCATTCAGCCCAAAGAAAACAGTGTTTTTCTGCAGGACCTACTAAAGCAAAGCAGAGTGGCCTCGATTCACAAGCTGGTCAGCCCAGGACAGGTCTCCTTTCCAGGATTACACAGCAAGTCAGACAGTATCATCTCTTATGCCCTTAAAACCCAATTTCTGCCCTAGAAAGTTCATGGAAGAAAATTGGAGTCTTGCCATTTATTTCGCTGGGCTTGTGAACTGTTTGAAGCCCCTGATGTCCCAATAGGAGGAATTAATTGCTGGTTTTAGAGTGGTTTCTCCAACACAGCTGATCACAAAAGACAGCGAGCTGCCTCCTTCCCAGTGATCGCTACCACCTCGGAGAGATGAGGGCTGAAAAGGCAGAGGAATGAGATACTGTGTCATCCCTGGGTCTGACTCCCTCCCTCTCCTGGCTGAGAGATGTTAGGAGGGCAGTATCAGGGCATCGGGCACTGAAAGCCTTTGCTGTGTCTGTTCTCTAGAAAAAAAATAATAAATCTTCCTCATTCCGAAACACTTACACCAGCTTTAAATTGGAGAGGAGTAAATTAGGGTCCCTGTGAGGACTTTTGCTGTTAGTGGGCAAAATTATTTTACTGGGGGTTTTGTTTGTTTGGTGTTTAATAGAAAGGGGAAAAAAAAAAAAAGATAAAAACTGAAAACATGACAATTTTTCTCCTGACAAGTGGGCTGAAGACAGGAGAACTGATATTTCTCTAACGTATAGGAACAATATTGCATTGTGAAAAGTAACTTTCCATGGAACTTCGATTCTTACTCAACCATGGTATTTTGAGAATACCATTCCCAGCTGTGATTTAAAGGCAGAAAAATCTAGTGCTACACTGATGGTTAGTCAAAAATCAATGCTTAAAAATTGCTTCTACCTTCAGTTTTGAGCTATGGGACGTTATTTTGCCTTTGAGTATAGAGTAAAGCTCGTGTGTGTCAGACAGAGCTGATATTTCTCACTACCTACAAAACGATCAAAGTTCTTTTACTTTTTCTTTTGTTAAATTGAGATTTCATTCTGGTCACCATTGCTGCCTACATTTCATAACCAGATCAGGATACACACCCAATACAAAACACCTAGTTGTTCTCTTTACTCAAGGGGAGTCAGATACTTGAATTCAGTGGGAAGAGAGCTGCTAAATACTATTTTTTATCTTAGCTATTGGACCCTATTTTAAGTAATATCTTGCATAATAGTTCAGGAATAAAGACAACATCTCACCGTGTCACTGGGAAGTTACATTACAACCCTTTTTTTCAGATGTGGAAATGAAGCCTCTGTGAGTCTGAGCTCCTTCCTTAATGCCACAAAATGTGTCACTGGAAAAACTTCACACAAACCCTTTGCAATGTCTGCTCTTGTTTTAAGCCCACACCAAACCATTTAATTTAAGTAAGATTTACCTCCCCCACCTGCAGTGTCATTTCTGGCACTGTACATGAGGAAATTTAACAATATTGAGTGGCTTGAGTTATGATAATGAAAGATGGTTGCTAAGAAAAACCATGATGATAGCCAAGAAATTAATATGACAGAGATGAAAATCTTCTTATAGACCCAAAATAATAGATGTTCTGTATCAATATATGACTAATCAGCACTCAAGGATTTATCTTTCAAATTACAGAACATGGTGGAGACATTTAGTGCAATATGGTCTCCTTTCAGAGAGATACAGTGTGTGACTAAATATCTCCACTGAGTAATATTCACACTTACTCAAGTACTGTAAATATATCCCTGATAAATCTGGAGAGTGAATTCTTGTAAATTCTTGTTTAACACTGCAAGGAAGCTTAATAACTTTCCAATCTATCAACATGTTTTAATTTCCTACTGTGCAATTTCTAACTGAAACAGGACATTTAACAGATCTGAGATTCAAAACTAATGGAGAATGGACCATCATGGATTAGAAAACCTTGGTATCAAACGTGCCACTGGATTGTATGGGTTTAGGGAGGACATTTTTGAATGTGACTGTTTCTTTGCCACTACGCCAAATTATCCATGCAGTTCTTCATGTAAAATTAAGTGCATGCAACGTGCAGATTAAAAGAAAAAAAAAATCCTTTCTGCTCATAAGTGGAAATAGCTGAGAACCTGGTAGAAGGTTACAGCCAGGTGGTTACATCAGCAAGTGACATTGTGTGTACTTCTGCAGGTTTTCTGAGGTCCAGAATGCAGGTGGAGTAGAGTACTCAGTAAAAAAAAATCATGCCACACTTAGCAAAGCCAACCTATTTTTAAGTGGGATTTAATAATGTTAGCTACGTGTCTGTGACAAGGGTTGGAAGATTGGCTGATTACTACATCAGGTCTATGTGATGTTTCAACTCCTCATTTTTATTTTTATTTTTATTTTTCCTTTTTTTAAGCATGTGTCTCAGTTGGCTGACAAGGGACAGACTCAACAAATTGAATCCAACAAACTCATCAACATATATAGTACCAGGTTGTTCGTTGGTTTTTATGTAGAAGATTCAACCTAATTTCTTTACCTTCCTTTCTGAAAAAAACAAGCCCTGACCTAGTGCTCTGTGGGAAGCTGTCCATTGTGATGGTGTACACACAACCTTGTGCTGCTCAGAGGGGAGGCAGCCAGCACAGTTGGTCTTGCTGGGTCTGGAGGAAAAGCAGATTTCAGAATGGAGATACCACCACTGAGACTTCCTCAAGATAGGGTTCATCTCCTCTGAAGGACTGCATGTTCCTGAAGAGGAAATTGAATAATGCTGTTGCTCTCCTCCACTGCCACAAGAGCAGATGAGTTTAGAGTCAGACTTTTAAAACAGGTGGCACATGAGCTATAGGAGGCTGTAAAGAGTCTGAGCTGCCTGCTAGTTTTCAGGTATTGTCCCAAGAAGAAAACTCAGGTAGATGCCTGAACCACAGCTGCTACATTTGGGTGTTTCGAGGCTGTAAAGAGTCTGAGCTGCCTGCTGGTTTTCAGGTATTGTCCCAAGAAGAAAGCTCAGGTAGATGCCTGAACCATAGCTGCTACATTTGGGTGTTTCATGAATCAATCCATACTGACAAAACTGAAAATACTTCTACTTTTTTTTTTCTTTTTTTTTTTCCATTGGTGGTAATTATATTGGGTTATCTACATATTTTTTTCCCTAAGCATTGGGATGTTTTCTAGGGAATGAATTCAAGGAAGAGGGTAGGTGTGACCCTTTACATGAGAAAATGCAGCAATGCCTGTGTACTATTCTATGAAGTGAGCAAGGGCTTTTTAAAATACAAATTATTCAGTTATTATGATGATGCTACACAGTGTATATAAACATTTCCAGTCTCAGAATGGGCATAAACCCTGAATAGCAAACATCAAAGAAAACAACTGAACTGAGAATTAATGACTCACTATTTCTGTTTTTTTTTTTTTCAGCTCGAGGGGTCTAAGTGAAAGAAAACTCTTCCTACAAGTGATAATACGAAATTTTTCTATTCCTCCTACTTGCCTTTTATTTCTATGGGGTCTTTAAACTTACTTCAAGTATCTGAAAAACTTCCCACATTTTTTCCTATAATCTTCCAAACCAAGTTTCCACAGTTTGTTGCAGACATTTTAACCTCCTGCTACCTGATAGGACTTTCCAGTATTCTCTGCAAAATTGATAATAACTGATTTTTCTTCTCTCTCTTTTTTTTTTTTTCCCTGTATATAAATATTAAATGGGGAAATAAACACAGAAAACCAACTGCAAACACCTGCAATAGGCCAAGGAATGAAATCATTATTTCCTGACCTCCTCAAGTCACCTTTTGCTCACCACAGTGCAGAGAAATTTGGAGTACAGAGAAACACCTCATTTTTCCTGTTATTCATGCAATTAACAACACTGCAACAGTTCACAACAATATTTTAAAAAGTTAATATTATCAATATCAGTGCTTCCTTTTGAATAATACATTTCTAGACATCTCTTGTTATGATTCACAACTCTCTGGTGCAATCAAGCCGCTGGTAACTCAAAAGTTCTTGAGACATATTTATTTCCATCATTTCAGGACGCTCTTTGTAAAGATGAATATCTTTTAATACCTCTTGCCCGGGTGCAAGGGGTGACCCTGATTTTTGCAAAATCTCATTCTGCAAAACACATGCTGAGTATATTAAGGCCCTGATGAGATACAGCGCTGGCGAGAGAAACCTTCAAACATTACTTTTTTTCCCCTCCATAAAGTGGAAAACTCTAAATGATATTGTTGATTAGATCCAGCGTATTGGTTAAAGGTCTTGCTAGTTCTCCTGAGCATG
>NW_008585228.1:7981-8231 GCF_000691845.1 Merops nubicus | reverse complement strand
GCTGCCCCGTTCCTGGCTGGGGTGGTGGGACACAGCCCAGCTGCCCTGACAGACCCCACAGGGAGCACTCATGGCCCTCAAACTGGTCCTGGCTCCCATAGCAGTCTGCTTGCAATCTTCTTTCACCCCACCTTTGGATGCTTTATTGATGAGGAAGACAAGAATCACAAAATCACAGGCTGGTTTGGGTGGGAAGGGACCTTTCAAGGTCATCCAGTCCAACCCCCTGCAGGGAGCAGGGACATCCCCA
>NW_008585228.1:4929-7177 GCF_000691845.1 Merops nubicus | reverse complement strand
ACCTCCAATGATGGAGCATCCACAGCTTCCCTGGGCAACCTTGGCCAGTGTCTCACCACCCTCAGAGTGAAGAACTTCTTCCTTCTCATCTAAATCTGCCCTCTTCCAGTTTGAAGCCATTATCCCTCATCCTATCACTACAAGCCTTTATAAGAAGTCCCTCCTGAGCTTTCTTGTACTCCCCCTTGAGATTCTGAAGGACATCCCATTGACTTCTAATAATTCATTGACTGATAACGAAATTAATAACAGCATGGTAACATAAAGGTCTAATTATGAGTCTTCTGGGTCACAGAGGGAAGAAAGAACATTTCAATCCACTGGAGTTTTGCCCCAGGATCCAAATAAAATGCACGAGGTCCTTCACTTCACCCTGCACCTCCTCAGATCCCAGGGGATGACATTCACCCCCAGTGCCCTTTAACACAACTGAATTTTAAGGCAATCTGCCCAAGTGCAGCCACTGATCATTAGCCAAAATATGACCTCAGCAAGCCAAGGGCTGAGTTCAGAAGGTGACATAACATTTCCTGGGTTGTTCATCAGGATGCACAACGAAGACCCCCAACAGGACTTCTGTCTGTGTGAACAACTCTGAGGCACTCAGCAAAGCAGGAGCCTGATTTTCAAATGACTTAAAGAGCTGATGTGTGCAGAAACAATGAGCTTTTTATCCTGCCATGTCTCACAAATACTTGAAGGGCTCTAATCTCATTTGCAAGTCAGTGTTTTTTAAAAAAAAAAAAAAACAAACTAAACTTTAAGCCAAACATCAGTTTGCAACAAGGCTGAAGTTTGCCCACAATCAATAGATTCTCCATGTACTGGAAACATTCACAGTGCCAGATGTTCAGGAGAGGTTGATGCACTTCAGGAAAACACCAAGAGCTAAGGGGAAAATGTCATAAAATGTCCCAGAGGATGAGCAGCTATAAAATCTGTAGCAATATTACACTGCAGCAGTTGAGGTCACATTCTTTAGAACATTCTCAGACCATTTCCAATAGCACAGATTTGTTTTAGTTCTGTCTGATTCGAGTTTGGGGTTAAATGATTTTACCAAACACAAGCCCTGGGACTGCTGGGCTTGGGTTGAGATTTCTTGGCTGCTCAACAGATTTACCCTTGTTATATTTTACCAGCACACGTCCCCAGCTTAACCTCCTCTATACACATCCAGCAGCATCCCCTCCTGTAATCACAGTGTAAATCCAGGCTGATTTTCCTGAAATAAATGGGTTGAATTTGCCAGCTTTCAGGAATTAAGGCACTAATTCCCTGTTCTTAGAGCCAGCAAGGAATCTGGGGTGTAACACTCAACCTGCCTAATAATCCATTTTGTGCCTAAAAATACCCATGAGCTGCAGCGTGGACCCCTCTGACAAGCTGAAATCTTCACTACAACTTCTACAAGAGGCTCCAGTGGCAAGTCACTGGTTAGAAATTCTGCTGAAAACTGTTGACTGAAGTGTCAGTCATAGAAATACTCACTGGGGAAGATTGTTCATATAATCCAACCAGGTTTTGGTATAAGAAAATACTGATTTTTTCTGTTTCCAATGAGGGTTATCCCTCAACATCCCTGACAAGTCTCCCCTGGTGCTTTATCACTTTAAAAGTTACCCATTTTTAGTCCTTTTCACTGCTTTCCTCATCTTTCCTGCTCTTGATTACAGCTTAGATGTTATGACACCCCCTTTTCTCTTTTCCAGGCTAAATAAACAACCCTTTCAATCTTTCCACAGCCAATTTTCTAAACCTTTTATCCTTCTGAATTCTTGGCAGTTTGCACCTCTCCAGACCTCATCAGCACCAGCTGGGGTAGAATAATGTCTTCAATTCTTGACAGTTTTGCTAAACACCCCCAAGACAAAGTTTTGCTTTCTTTACAAGGCACTAGTTTGGTTTGCACTGCACACCAAGGTAACAAATATACAATTTTCTGTTGCATGGGGTCAAGAGGAAAGAGAATTAAACTGTCTCAGACCCTGGGAGGAGCTCAGGTTATCTCTAAAACAGATGATTTTGCAGCCACTTGCTGAGCCCTCATAAGCAGTTGCTTTCAGAAATATCTGCTGATTATTTTACAGCTCTGATTCCATCAAGCTTTGGCAAGTCACACCTAAACAATCCAGCTGGAGGGCCAGAAGAAGAGACAAAAGCATTCATTGCAACAATTAATCCCAGCATGGTGGGGTGGGAAGGGACCTCTGGAGATCATCTCATCCCACCCCCTGCTCCAGCAGCT
>NW_008585228.1:0-4726 GCF_000691845.1 Merops nubicus | reverse complement strand
TGCCCCTTGTCCTGTCTCTGGGCACTGATCAGATCCCCTCTGAGGCTTCTCTTCTCCAGCTCAGCAGCCCCAGGGCTCTCAGCCTGGCCTGGCACAGAGATGCTCCAGCCCCTCAGCATCTCCACAGCCTCCACTGGACTCTCTCCAGCAGCTCCTTGTCTCTCTTGACCTGGGCAACCCAGAACTGGACCCAAGACTCCAGAGGTGGCCTCACTAGGGCAGAATAAAGGGGTGGGAGAACATCCCTTGACCTGCTGACCACAGACTTCTGAATGCACCTAAAATGTGACCAAAAACATTCTGCTTGAACCCTGCAGGCTGACAGAGCACAAACAAGCTACAGAAGAGCAACCCTTGTCCCTTCCTCTGCCCAAATGACAAAGGGCTTCTCTGCCAAACATTTTCTGCTGTGGCTTATGCATATTAAGCACTGCCAGAGTTATAACACTGAAAATTCATAAAATTCTGTCAAGCTCAGGCTAGAAACACAGAGGAGACGTGTCTGCTAACTGAAGAATGAACATCAGCTGTAATATTCTGCCCTCATTTGTTTCCTCCTCACAGTTTGTGAAGGTTAAAGAGCAAGAGTCTGACATAACTTGCATGTCTGCCTTCCAATTCCCAAGCACCAGCAGCACACAGACAGGGTTTGAAAGCCAAAAATGTAGCAGAGAATTTGGACAGGGCAAATTCTTTTTGAAAGCCTGAAGCCTAATCAAGTTTTACATTTCAAACCCTGAGAAGCAGCACCTTAAATATCAAAGGCAATGGAAAACTCTTCATGCGTAAAGCATTAAATCCCAATTATGTCTTAGCTGCAAGTTGCTGAATTTCCTGATTCACAGGAAGGATAGAAACTAGAATTATCACTTGAAAAAAAAAAAATCACTGAAATCACTGCAAAATGTCTATATCAAAGAAAATCCAGAATTCCAGGTTAAAAATAATGAGAAAAATTGGAAGTACAGCAACATTAATACATCTCCACAAGAAACTGAAGCATTTCTCACAGTTCCTGACATTTTCTGACAAAGTATTGAGGTTTTTAACACCACAGGTGGGTCCCAGAGTAGTTTAGACTGAACACTGACACTAAAACAACATCCTTTGGATTCTGAAGTCAAACATCAACAAGTTGCCAACACAAACCTGCCCATGACCAACCTCCTGAGTCCTCCTCATGCTCTCTGAGCTTGCAGACAAATCATTTAGAGCCTGTCACAGCACGTGTACTCAAGGTGGAAGTAGAAAGGACACCAAGATATGGGGCAGTGGGAAAATTCTGAATATTGATGGAGTTTGGACAACTGATTTTCAGGCTTATCCAGAGATTCCTACCAAGGAGCTACCTTCCTTCCCAAAGGAGTGTGCATCACCCTCAACTGAAGGTTTTGAGTGGAAATGTTGGTAAATATAATAGGTTTAATTCAGGGATTTGAGGCAAAACAAAAATCCCTTAAGTTCAAGTATAATAGGTTTAATTCAGGGATTTGAGGAAAATAAAACCCTTAAGTTCAAACTCTTAGGGATTAAAAAAGAAAACAAACAAAGTTTTATCACAGCACTTTCCAAAACCTTCACTCTTGGCAGTAATTTGCTGCTTGCTTTCAATCAGAAGGAAGGAGCAGGAGGTAGAAAAGCAGAAATGGGATTTTGGTGTTAGTTTTCAGCATCAGACAGCACAACTTGATGCAACAGGTGGGTAATTTATGAGCAGTCTCTCCATCTATCACACATTTTCAGAGCATAATCAATATTTCTTCTGTCAAGTCACGCCTTCCAAGTCTTGATATATGTCATATGTTGTTAGCCTGACCAAGAATCTGCCTAGAAATGGTTGCAGCATTTACACGAAGGCAAAAGAGCCAGAAGTTGACAGATGGGCAGGCTGCCAAGGCACAACAAACCTGCCAGACCATGAAATGAGTTCCTTCTTGTTCACCCAAAGCTTCTTCCCCACGTTGAAGAGCCTCCATCATTCCGTTTCTTGGTTTGGGGGGTAGTTCTTTCTTACAGCACTACATGAGTTTTTGGTTTTTCCTCAAGTCACCTTCATCTTGGGAGTGATTTTCACTGGAACCTGAGTGAACACCTTTCACTGTGTTCCTTTTAAATGAAAATCCTGCCTGGGTTTAATCTGAATTAAATTAACATGTGGAAAGTGCAGCTTTAGGCTTCACACTGAATCATTGCAATGGGACCAAAGTTGTGCCAGGGGAGATTTAGGTTGGACATGAGGAAAAATATCTTCCCCAAAAGGGTTGCCCAAGGCAGTGGTGGAGTCCCCACCCCTGGAGGGGTTTCCAAGCTGTGGAGATGTGGGGTGAGGGACACGGGGCAGTGGGGACTTTTCAGTGTTGTGTTCATGGTTGGGCTGAATGATCTGAAGCATTTCTTCCAACCAGACTGATTCTATGATTTATTATAATAAATAGGAAGTTATGACCCAAGTATCCATTAGCCCTCTCTTGATTCTAAACCTACACTAATTACTGGCATAGCCTGCAAGACCTGAGCTTGAGAAGAATTCTAGAGGTTTAGTAACTGAAAGGATTTGCAGCTGTGACCCTGAAGCCAGCCAAAACCTGATCATTCCCTTATCTCTACTGACCACATTGGGCCATCTCTGATTTAAATGCTTAACTGGGAAATCACCTTTGTAGGGTTTTTTCCCAGTTATAACCAGCTACAGAGGTGGCTTTCTGCTCTTTGCAAAGAGGAAAATAAACTTGCTACCTTTTTTTTGGTAATTATTTTACTTTAGGCAACAAAATAAAGCTGCAAATTGCCACCATTTGTTGACTTCCATCTGTTGCTCTGTAGGCACACAGGTTAATGAATGTACAAGGCACAATTATAACTACTTAAAAAAATATTAAAAGTGAGTCACCTGTTGCACATTTTCTACATTTCAAACCCCCATCACTTTCAAATCCTCCTTTTATTATTTTACAGTGACTACCTTCATGGAAATCAAAGGCACATAGGATAAATTCCTGAAAAAGTGTCATTTTAAGGGCATAAAAATAAAAGAAGGGGGAAAAAAAAAACCCAAATAACACTGCAAACTCTTTTTAAAGGTTCTCTCCTACTGCCATCCCTGCTCAGCAACTCAGACAACCTCATGGAATTTCAATCAAGTGTCCAGAAAGTATTTTGCCTTTGGCCTGAAAACAAGAAAGATGCATTGCAGCCCAAAGGGCAATTTTTTCAAGACAATTCTAACAGGCTGAAGACCAGGACTGAGAGTTCAAGTAGTTGAAGTTAAAATTCAGCAGTGCTACAGTTTCAATTAAAAATAAATAAATCAATTGCAAGGCACATTTTCTCCTGAGCAGCAGGAGAAACTTCTTTGGTGTGAGGGTGCAGAGCCTGGAGCAGCTGCCCAGAGAGGCTGTGGAGTCTCCTGCTCTGGAGAGATCCCAAACCCTCCTGGCTGTGACCCTGGGCACCCTGCTGGGGGTGAGCTGCTGGAGCAGGGGGTTGGAGGAGATGATCTCCAGAGGTCCCTTCCAACCCCCACCACGCTGGGGTTCTGTATCATCAGTTGACACTCTGTGGAAGGGCTTCTGAAAAGCCATTTCTTTCCCTCTTTTCCTATCCCTGCAGCTGGAAAACAATAAATAATCCAATAATCAAATCCAAACTATAGAAGTTGTTTGGAATTACCTGTGCAAGCCCTTCACTGTCCCCTCAGCAAATAAAAGCTTACACAAAGCTGATCAAGGGACACAGCCCATCTTCAAGGTCATTCTGGAGCAGAACAGAACAAAAGCAGGCAGAGCCAAGGGGAAAAATCAAGTTTCCATTGCAGGAAGACCTTTCCTTAAACAGCTTTTTTAACTTTTATTGTGATGCAGGGATCCAGAGGGGCTGGATCTCCCAGCACAACCAGCCAGCTCACAGGAAGGCATCCCATTATGCTGGCAAAACGACTTCCAAATCTGACATCTGAATCTAAAAGAGCTGCTCAGGGAATATCTCTGACCGTGCCCTTACCGTATTAAATGACAGCTTGAAAAACAAAAGAAATCCAAAGCTAACAAGTTAAAGATGCTAAAACAGGAGGAACTGCTAGAGGCTGAACTCTGCTCACACAAAACAACCTATAACTCTGTTTTCTTCTGCCAGGAGCACACAGGGAAAACTTCTTGGGAATGGCAGCTGCTGTTTCACATCAGGAAGGGAAGGCTAAATGATGTGCAGCTTCACATCTTTAAAATAAGGGTGAAGACTCACACTTTGAGAGTATTTTTAGTCTTATACTTCCATGCTTTCTAATTTTTAGTGTTATTTCTATCTACTATAACTACAAAATCTTATTTTCCTGTGTAATTGTGGTGTGTACAGGTTTTAATACACAATAAAGTGTCTAAGATAATTCCATCTCAGGGCAAAAGCCATTTTTCCCCCCTTTAAAAAACACAGAATGACTGAGAAGTCACCAAAATAAACTCCTCAAACAGCAAAAGCAACTGAAAAAAAAGAATGAAGACAGCTATTCCTAATCCTTTTTTTTTTGCTCTGACCCACAAGCAAACCAAGCACCCACCTCAAACCTCCAAGGCAGAGAGCTGGACCCACAGCCTGGTGGCCAGAGAGAGCAAACCCCACCTGGAGAGCTGTAAATACCAACAACCACCCAAGCCACTGATAGTCCTTAATTTCCAGCCATGCATTTTCTAAGCCCTCAGGGAATGGAGAAAATATTTATGACAGATAAATG
>NW_008585227.1:0-5131 GCF_000691845.1 Merops nubicus | reverse complement strand
TCCCACTCCATTAATATCAGTATATTTGCTTTCTGTGAGCTATAGCTGATGTACTGTTCATGCAAAAATATAACTGTCATTCTAGGGCCTAAATTAATGGGTTCAGTGATTAATAAACTGTTATTACTGAATATTCTTACAATAAACTGTACAGAAACATTTTAATAGGAAAAAAAATATGTGGAAGAGGGTGAAAATCAATATACATTGAAACAGCCACAATGTGAAAGGAATCTCTCATTTTCTGTATAGCATCCTTTGTCTTCCGATGAACCAACCTTCAGTTCATGCTTGACCCATTTTTGACAGAATTTCACATCAAAGGCTATTTAAAATGGCTATACCCCTGAAAGGCATTTTAGCTGCAAAATCTGTATCACGACACATTCCTACAGTACTATAAAAATAAGGGACAATATAAGTAAACAACACGAAGACTAATGCTTGTGATTTATCTATAAGATTTTTATCCTATAGAATTCATCACCTTTTTTGTATTTTCACAAATGTTTAGGTTCTGTCCGAGCAAGGAATAGGCTTGTTCAAACAGCTAGGACCATTTTGTCTTATAAATTTAAAAAAAAAAAAAAAGTTTGGGAAAAACATAGCACTGAAGTGCTGATGAGAAAAAAAATATCTCGTTAAGCTTTTGTCAAGGCAAATCTTTTGTTATAGAGGATGCTAAACTTAATATTAGCTTCATGTCAAAACTGTGTACTTCTGAACGTATTCCGGTGCTTGCTGTACACAAATGCTTTGCCATGTGCAAGCAACCTGTCAAAAAAAGAGCATCACACAGGAGTAAGCGGGCCTTCCATTTTCTGCCTAGTCCTAATGCGTCTGCATTCCGCATACCTGTCTTCAGCTCAGCCAGCTTCCCTTTTAAGTTCCTGTCTAAAGCAAATTGGTTCAATTCCAGGTTTTCTGTTGAGAATGTTTTAAGATGAAATGTTATCCCTTTAAGCTGATTTTTTAATTATTATTACTATTATTATTATTATTATTAAAACAAGAGCAGGCACTGGAGCATGTAATGATTTGTCCTCTATTTACAAATCTTTCAACTTACATTATGCCTTTCTGAAAGAGAAATAGAAAACATGGACTTGTGATATTAATAAATATTTCACATTGCTACTAGCTTGCTGTTAACACAGCTTTTCTTTACTCTTTTTAACTGGATTAGCACTGGCTGGGTAACTAAGGTAAAAATGCCTTTGAAGTGTGAATATAATACTGCCTCAAATTAGTTAAATATTTTTAAATATCATGAAGTGCCTCAAAAAATTAATCCTGTAATATGTTCACTTCTGTGATCTTTTAATGTGAGAAGCTGATGTGTTTAATCTCTGTGAACCATACTAGCAATTATCCAAAGCTTTGCTTGTACTTTTTGCAGATCACAAAAATAGAACTCATGTAAACATGGAGCAACTTCTGATTTTACTAATTGTTCATTATATTAATAAAAAACACATAAGCAGTAGCTCAGCTTATCCACTCCCAATAGAATCATAGAATCAATAAGGTTGGAAAAGACCTCTACGATCATCAAGTCCAAATGTCAACCCAACACTGCCATGACCACTAAACCATGTTCTGAAAAATGGAGAATGCAGGCATCGATCCTGCTACCTCTCGCATGCTAAGCGAGCGCTCTACCATTTGAGCTAATTCCCCCATAATTCCTTTTATTCTCAACCCATACTAGAACGTAAAGAAAAAAATTGCCATGTGAATTATTTGAAACCATGCTTGTAGTTTTTGCTTCCCAAACTGAGGTGTGAATTGACAAGATTTTAGTTCATACGAGTAACTAATCAATCAATAAGCATTCCTGGCAGCTAGCAGTATATTTTAAGTAGACAATGGTTAATTAAACACAACTGAGGTAAGGACTAAGACCAGAATAGTTATGACTGAGTAAGAAAATACTCTGTAAGTTTTCGGTCTGGATGGAAAAATAATGAGATGCTTTTTTTCAAAAATATTTTGCTGTAGTGACACAAAGTGCATTTCAGTATCATTAACATGTTTTGAGGATCTTATTTTAAAATATCAGTACTTCCTCTTGTAAGGATCACTATTTTTTCATAAAGAGCTTAGTCTAGGATTGTAAACTGTAACTGCCTTGAACAAATTGCTTATGAATAGTACTCCTAAGTCACAGAATCATAAAATCATTAAGGATGGAAAAGACCTTTAAAATCATCAAGTTCAACCGTCACCCGACATTACCATGACCACCAAATCATATCTTGAAATACCGCATCTACACATTTTTTGAACACCTCCAGTGATGGGGACTCCACCACCTCCCTGTGCAGCCTGTTCCAATGCCTCAATACTCTTTCAGTAAATAAATTCTTCTAATATCCAATCTAAATTCCTAATGCAATTTTGGCCCATTTCCTCTTGTCCTTTCTCTGGGACCTGGGAGAAGAGACCAACACCCACTTCACTACAACTTCTTTCAGGTAGTTGTAGAGAGCTATAAGGTCTCCCCTCAGCCTCCTCTTCTCCAGACTAAACAATCTCAGTTCCCTCAGCTGCTTTTCATAAGACATGTTCCCCAGATCCTTCACCAGCTTTGTTGCCTTTCTCTGGACCTGCTCCAGCACCTCAATAAAAACTTCTTGTACTGTGGTGCCCAAAACTGAACCCAGTACTCAAGCTGTGGCCTCACCAGTGCCTAGTACAGGGGCACGATCACCTCCCTACTCCTGCTGGCCACACTATTTCTGATACAAGTCAGGATGCTGTTGGCCTTCTTGGCCACCTGGGCTCACTGCTGGCTCATGTTCAGCTGGCTGTCCACCAGCACCCCCAGGTCCTTTTCTGCTAAGCCGTTTCCAGCCACTCCTCCGCAAGCCTGGAGAGTTGGCTGGGGTTGTTGTGACCCAAGTGCAGGACCTAAGTCATGTCAATAAACATTTTGGTACACATAGTGATGACAGCTGAGCAAAGACTTTTGGTTAGATACAATGTAGACCTGAAGAACTGCATCTGCTCTACAAGTTAAGTTACTCAGCCTATCCAGAGCTATTGATTTTGATACAGCCATTCATTCCTCAGCCTATCAGCAAATCTGCCTAAAAAGCAAAATTCTGCATGTCCTGGGGCAAAACAAAACAAAACAAAAATCCCTGAGCTTCCTAGTGTGAATTCTAAAATCTCTGTAATCTGGTGATTAGAAGAAAATTATACTTAAAAGTATGAAACTAATGGTATGAAGCATGAACATCCTACTAAATCTTTTGAGATTCTGTTTTCATGATCATATACATATACATATTATTTCTATTAAATGGAATGAAATTGCAAATCATCTTGAGAGATTAATTCATTGTAGCTTTGAGGTCATGTCGCAGAAGCTTATTCTTGAAATGTCTGCATTTTGCTGTGTGCCACATTGTCATAAAACATGAAAGCTTCATCACAGTAATGAAGAAGGTCTAATGGAGAAAGTATTTAGCTAATCAGATTTCAGGAATTTAATTGCCTGTGGGCACATGGGGTTAAAGTGGAACAGCCGGTAATGCAAATAGTCTTACGGTGGTAGGATAACTTAGCTAATGTTAGAGGACAGAAAATTTACCTTCTTACAGATCAAGAGCAAGTTCTAAAAATATAGAAATTATAGCCTTAGTAACTTTAAAATAATATTTCTAACATAAGTCCTGTCCACACAGTACTTTAAATAATACAGCAGAAACCTTGACAGTGATGAGGATAAACATGTGTATGCCTGTGCATGTGTGGATTTACCTCATATTCAATTTTCAGGACCAGCCATCAATTTCTGTGAGACTTAAGACTGCAATTCATGGATCCTATCAGTTATTATTGGGTTATCTTTGTGTACACACAAAATAAAACTTTTTCCATAACTTATCACAACATAATAATATATAAAAAAAAATCTTCCTCCCAACAAACTTTTCTAATGTTACAATAAAAATGACAGCAGTGATGGGCATTTATTTTAATGCTATATGATTAAATAATCATGGAAACTGTGACAAAACTTAAAACTATAATTAGTAGCTTCTGAAATAGCAGTCAGTTAATTTCAATGATGTTTGGGTCCTATGCAGGAGAATTTTGCCTTACCATGCCTCCAGGAACAGTTGAAGGGACCATTCTAACACAGCTAAAATTAACATTGATGAAAATTATAAAAGTTCTCTCTTTAAAGTTACAAAGTAATTTACATGTGAGTTCAGCAGTCATTGAAAATTTCAGGTAAAGATTTAGCTTTAATTAACACTGGTGAAATAGTCAGGACCTTATTAATACATCAGGTGAGTATTATCTGGAAGGGTAATGTAGCTATCTCGAAGTCACAAGCAGATAAAACCTTATCGTAATTAGCTAGTTCCAGCTATTCTTTCTTTGTATTAACCCAACAACACTTCAGTAAGTATTGACGTAGTTGACAGAGTACTATGGAGCTGCATCACTGGTGCAATTTCATTAATACCTTTTTATTTCACTTCCAAACCAACATACTTACTCATTTTTACCAAGACAGGTGCATACCACCTGTGTATTATACACAGGATATGCATATGCATGGGTGTAAGGGGTATACAACCTGACATGTGATTTTAGTTTATTTATTTCATTTTAAACATGTTCAGTAAAATGAAGGATATATTATTTATTCTACTCTTGAAGGAAAAAATGAATTCTGCATGGAAAAAAAAACATTAAATACTTAAGGATTCAGGAAACAGGGTTTTTTTTTGTTAGTGCCAAAATTGGCAGAAGCATAGTAGGGTTCTTTACTATTCTTAGAATTGCCAGGTAGACCCTTCATAGTAGAGGTGCTAGGAAATTAAGGAAGTATGAAGTTTCACTGTGTCACTGAGATGTGGAAAACCTATGGACTTGATGGTAAGAATACCTTTTTAGTATCTCAGCCTTGTCCCGTGTAAAACACTCTAAAGATTGAGGGGAATCCTATTGGTACGTTGAAGATAATTTTCCCCCAGAGATAAATATTACAATCGTCTTTCAAAGTGGTCCAATTTTCTGATCTTCCTGTACTTAAATGAAAAACCCTTATTATATTAATTTAACAAAATTACAGACTGCTGTGTAAAATCATAGAATCATAGAATCACAG
>NW_008585226.1:0-297 GCF_000691845.1 Merops nubicus | reverse complement strand
GGCACAGCCAAGATGTGACGGATTAACCTGTATCCTACATGCTTCTTTTCCAGCTGAGAAGTCATTGAAAGGTATGATTGACCTCTGGAAGCCCTGGAAATTAGTGAACTGGCTAAGGATACAAGTGAAGGGACATGGGGAAGCCCACTACCAGAGAGAAGGTGCATCCAACTGTCACTTGGCTTTCTCCCCTCTCCCTCCACAGACCTGCTATGCTTGTGCTGAGCATGAGATTGAGGATTCAGCCCTTGTTTCAAGATCTTCTCCACTTTATTTTGCACCCACCCTTTACTGTAT
>NW_008585225.1:299-15319 GCF_000691845.1 Merops nubicus | reverse complement strand
TGTGGGGGTCCTGGGGGGGGTGGCTGGAGAAGGAGGGGGTGTGAGGAGCGTTGTGCTGTGGGTACAGGCGAGGAGAGCTCATTGAGGCGTTTGGGTGGGTGGGAAGAGACCTTTTAGATCAATTGGTCCAGCTGTTAACCCGGCACCACTGAACCACGTCCCCCAGAACCATGGCTTTGAAACCACGAACAAGCTTGTTCCTCAGAAGGGAAGGATGTAGTAGATCATAATAGTGGAAAGGTCTAGACTGTCCATATTCAGTTCTGCACGTGTGTCTTTTCTCCAGACGTGGCAAGCTGCAGAGGGAGTCAGACTTCATGGCCAGTGTAGACAGCAGCTGGATCTCCTGGGGTGTGGGAGTCTTCATTCTGAAGCCCCTCAAGTGGACTCTCTCCAGTGTGCTGGGAGACAGCAAAATACCTGAGGAAGAGGAAGTTCTGATTTATGTGGAGCTGCTTCAGGTGAGTGTTGTTGAGAGCCTGCACAAGAGGATCCATCTCCAGGGAAAATGAGGAGTCATTTTCTGTGCTAGCAAGGGAGAATCGGGGTCAGATGGAGGAGGGAAGGCTGTGGTAGGGAGAAGAGGGTGAGGGACAAGCCGTGGGCTGTCAGGCCAATGTATCCCTGAGCTGAAGGCTGCTCTCAGCTTGCTGAACTCTCCTCTCCAAAGAGCCTTTTGGTGGTGGTGAGCCTGAGGGCAGCCAGTGGGGTGCTGGAGTGCCTTTGAGACCTCAGGTCCTCCTCAGTCATACTCCATGACTGCTTCCATTAGCACCAAGAGTGGAATCTGGGGGAGTGGGACAGGCAGAAGAGCAAGAACTCATTCATAGCATCATTAAGGTTGGAAAAGTCTTCTAAGGTCCTCCAGTCCAACCAGCAACCCAACACTGCTGCTGAAACAGGGAAAACTTTTTTCTTCTTCCTCTCCCCCTGTGCAACTGATGCAGAAGGGCTCTGTGAGGACAAGTGTAGTGTGGGTTCAACAAGAGGGTTGGTTTGGTTTAAACTTGGGAAGGGAGAGAGGACTTGAGGAAGTTCAGGGGAGGCCAGTGGAGTTCTCACATTGTCCCACAACATTTCCCTGAGGAATGGGAGTAGACTCATTCTGGGTTTTGTGGGAAGCTGGACTGTTTTCACTTCATGAATGACAATATTTGTCAAGCTTTGTGATTACTTTTGAATATTATTGCTCCTCCTACAAGGCAGCCTGGCCCCAGATGTGCTGTGTCTGACTTTCCCCCTTCAGCCTGGGGCTGGCAGGAGCTGTGTGGGGAGGCAGGGAGCTGTGTGAGCTCACGGGCAGCTCTGTCCCTCCCTTGCAGGAGAAGGCAGAGGAGGTTTATCACCTCTACCAGAACTCAGCACTCTCTTCTCACCCTGTTGTTGCCCTCTCTGAGCTGCGTTCCCTCTGTGCCAACCTTTGCCCAGATGAAAGGACGTTCTGCTTGCTGCTTCTCCAGCTGCAGAAGGAGAAGAGGGTGACGATCCTGGAACAGAATGGAGAGAAGGTACAGGGTAAAGGTGACTGTTTTTGGGTGGTGTCATCCCTGCCTTGCATCTCCTCTGGCTGGAAGGGTTGGTGAAACGTGGCTCTTGGTTTGGAAAAGGGATTTCTTTCTCCTCCAGCATCCTGAGGTGGTTGGAGATGAGTTCAAACCCTCATTCTTGCCTGGTGGGGTGTTGAAACAGTTGCAGCATTCTCTCTGTAATGCAGATTTTGGAGGCAGGTGACTGGAGCACGTGGTTCTCTTCCTTTAGATAGTGAAGTTTGCCAGGGGTCTCCATGCCAAAGTGTCCCCCATGAACGACGTGGACATTGGAGTCTATCAGTTGATGCAGAGTGAGCAGCTGCTGTCACAGAAGGTGGAGTCCCTTTCCCAGGAAGCAGAGAAGTAATTTGGGGAAGGGTGGTGGGGAGAACATCCTTGTGCTGGAGAGCTTTGTATTCCTGTGATGTCTTTAGAGCCAAGCTGCTTTCTCAAAGTGCAAGTCATGCTTTCCTGTTTGGGAGGCAGCAGCTTCAGTCACGAGCTAGGGCAGGTTTTCCAGTCTTTGTTCCTTATCCCCATGAAAAAACAACATTCTCTGAGTGGCTGTGAGAAGTTGATACAAAGATTTTGGACGGGTTCAAGGACTGCTTGGAAAAAAACAACAGTGGCTTGAGGGTGGTTGTGCCCAACAGGGGGATTACTCATCACCTCTGGGGGAGAGCAGTGAGGGTGGGTGCTGATTTCTGCAAAGGAAACTGCTGCTTGCAAAGGAATAAACTTCTTTTCCTCTGTGCAGGTGTAAAGAGGATGCCAGGAGTGCTTGTAGAGCTGGGAAAAAGCAATTGGTAAGTCCTGTCCTGCTGGGGAGGAACCACAAGTCAAGTGCCTTTGAAGTTAGTCCATAACTGCAGACAATGACCATGGTTAGACCTCACACACATGAATTTAGATGTGTGGAAGTGATAGTTCTGAGGCCAAAGGTCTCCTGGAGGTGAGGATAAGGATATATTTGTCCAGAGGGAAGAGAAGTGGAACCATCTGGCTCTTCCAAGCAGCTGCTGCCTGTGCCTCGCTGCGCAGGGATGGCTCTCTTCTTCTGAACACTTCCTTTTGGCTGCTCCCTGACCTGGGTTCCACGTTTCCCTCCCCCTCCCCTCCAGGCTCTGAGGTGTCTGAAGTCCAAACGGAGGACGGAGAGGCGCATTGAGGAGCTCCACTCCAAGCTGGATGCAGTGCAGGGGATCTTGGATCGGATCTACGCCTCCCAGACCGACCAGATGGTAGCCTGGGAAGTTTTTGTCTCCTCTTTTTAGCCCCTCTCTTCTCATTTTGTGGTCTGACTGCTGGTCAGAGCTCGTGTCTGGGGGCTGGTGGGGTTTATCCTCTGCTGCTGGGGTGTGGTGTTGAATCAAACCTGCTCGTGGCTCCATTTTTGGCTTCTCTGCTGATGTTTTTGTGAGAGTCCTGCTTGGATCACAGGCCTCAGGAGAAGCTTATGCTGCCTGTTGGTTGTTCTTGGGTAGCACTGTGCATCTTCCTCTCCTTTTGTTTTCTTTTAAGGTATTTAATGCCTATCAGGCTGGTATGGGAGCTCTGAAGCTGTCCATGAAGGATGTCACTGTGGAGAAGGCAGAGAACCTGGTGGATCAGATACAAGAGGTACTGAATTAAGAGCACATCTAAATAAACAAGTGGTGTGTGGAGGCCCACAGCAAGATTCCCTGACTTCATGCTGAGGCTTCAGGCACTGTTGGGTTTCTATTCCATATATCCCCAGAGCAAACTGACTCCATCTGGATCATTTTAGATCAGCCAGCAAGAGGTGTTCAGCTCACTGGCTGTGGTTGGGTTCATTTATTTGGATTTATTGCTGGTTAATAATCACAATTTGTGTGTTTCAGGTTGATTTTTTGGTTAGTGGTGCTGTGCAAGCACACAACTCTCCTAGAGCTGTATTTGAAGGAGCTAAAATCCATCTCTTTGGAAGCTGGAATGCAACTACATGCTTAAAACCCAGGGTCTTAAAACTGCCTAACCCTTAATCTTCTCAGCCCAGTAAGGGAAAGGAGATGAGTTTATTCTGAATGATTTGAAATGAAGAGAGTCATCTGTCTGCATAAGCTGGTGTAAAAAACACAGAAAAGGATTATTTTTTTTTCAAGCAACTTCAACTCTCTGTGCTAAACTGGTGCCTTCAACTCCTGAGCTGAGGGGCTGTCTGGAAAATTTCATAGCTGGGATGTGTTTTCCTTATTTTTTTAGCCTAAGCTGCTCTATAGGCTCAAAAAAAAATGACAGTTAGGGGTTTGTTTATTTATTTCTATTTTTATTTTACTATGAAATGCAGTTTCAGGTTTGATCCTCCAATATGCTGCTTAGTCTTGCAGGTCTTGACTGAATAATCTTGCTGCTTTCACTAGTGGAAAACCAATCAGGCTGGAAGTCTCTTTTGGACTAATTCCCGCTGCTTTTAAGACAATTTTTGATTCTTTTTGTTTGGATTTTGTTACTTTTGCCATAGGTGGCTCCAGAAGGACATAAGGTTAGCTGATCTGTGTGTATTTTTCCTCAGCTTTGTGATACTCAAGATGAAGTAGCCCAGACTCTGGCTGGAGTGGGGATCAATGGTCTAGGTATGTTTTGGGGTTTTTTTACTCATCCCTTGCCACTGCCCTTTGTGCTTCTATCTCTTCCCTGCTCCCTCCCTTCCCACACATGTCCAGTCCTCCTCCCTGGGAAGATAAGCACTTAGAAACACCAAAGATGTTGCTGCTGCTGCTTTGAGAGGGGGCAAGAACTGCCAAATTTCCTCTGAGGGGGGGCTGCAGGGAATCAGCATTTGTGCATCTCCAAATCCTTGCAGCCTCTAAGCACTGGTGGATTTCAATCCAGAGTTGTGTCATGTTGATTTTAAGTCTATTTTTAGAGTGGCTGCTGCTTTGTTTTTGAAGTGATGATGTTTTTCCTCTGGCCTGTGTGTTGCTGCAGCTTGCTGCTCTCTGTTTCCTTGCCCTTGGATGCCTCAGTGCAAAGGCTGCTAAAGGAATAACTTCTCCCTGAGCTCAGGGCTGAGTTTTCATCTTTAAAAGCAGCACAGGGCATTCCTTATTGTGAAGAATGGTGGATGGGAGTGATAATACCTCTGTTAAACTCAGACTTCAGTCTGTGCTGCAAAGATATAACTGTTTTCTGCTTGGAACTAAGTGTTTTCTTTTAATTGGCAGAGACAGACACGGAGGAACTCGAGAAGGAGCTGGACAGTCTCCTCCAGGACTCAGCTAAGGAGCCTGTAGATCTGCCCCCAGTTCCCCAGAAGGTGCTGGATCCCCCCATTTCTGATGCTGAGCTGGAAGCTGAGTTGGAAAAACTCTCTGTTAGTGATGGAGGTATGGCTGGCAGCCAGTCACCTTAGCTGCTCTTGGGACCTGGGGATATCTAAAGGCTGAGCCAGAGTCTTCCCCAGTTTGGTTACACAGTAGAGAACAAGTTCTCCCAGTACCCAGTGGTGTTCTCTTCACTGCCAGCCTCCTCCTGGAGGCTGCTGCCCTTCACACAGGACTGTCTCTAGTTTTCTTCCTATTTGGGCAGAGCTCCTGTCAAGTTTCAGAGCAGAAGAATGCTCTGAAATGCAGACCCCACATCAAACAGGGGTTGGCATGAGAACCCAGTTGCCTGTTGGAGCACTGAAATTGGAGTTGTTAGTTCTGGACATGGTTCCTTGAGTCCCTGATGAAAACTGATCTCTTTCTGTTGCAATTTTCTTTGCAGATTTGGCACAAAAGACTCCCTCTGCTTCCTCTGAACCCAAAACAGCTCTGGGACTGCATCTTTGAAGACCTGAGAGCATCCTGTTGCTGCAGTTTGAGAAGTTGTCTTGAGGTTCCTTAACTAATGACTAGAACTTCTGGGGGAAGAGGGGTGACACTCCCCCATTCTCCATGGATCTCACTTTGCTCAGCAGCAGGATCTCCTGCCCTGACAATCCACTCTGGAACTGGCCCCAGCTCTGATGTTTGTCATCTCTGTGCCAACACCTGCACTGGTCTCAGTTTGACTGGTGTCTGCAACATCCAGTCTTCCCTTCTGGGAACACAATTCACTGCCTAGTGAAGAGAAACTCTTCTGTGTCCATAACTGCTCGTTTTTTTTTGGGGGGTGGGGGTTTCTTTTGTTTTCCTTTAGCTGTGGCTGATGTGGAGAATCTTGAGTCACAGCTGTGTTGCAGTTGCTCAACATTTGGCTGTTTGTGTGGTTGTTGAAAACACTTTTGGCAGGTGCTGCCCTTGACATGAAGTTACCTGCAGGAAGCTTCCACCCCCCACTGATAGTTCTCTCCCTCCCTCTCTGTGTTTTGCACGGTCGTGGACAACTAGATGCTGTAACTGTTCCATGGTAGGAGATTTTTGGTGCTGCTTTAGGGGACAGCAGCTGCAAGCACAAGATGAAAAATAATTCCTCTTTCTGTCACAACACTAAGGCCTTAAAAGGGAGACCTGCAAAAGAGTTGAAATGAAGGAATTTCTCACACTACCTGTTGTGACCAAGGCTTGTTGGTCACTAGAATGCAATTTTCTCCTTGCTCAGACTTGAAATTTTGGGGCTGTTTGCTGGTTTTGTATCTTCCCTGTGGGCAAAACTCCTTGGGGGCTGCTCTGAGCTCTCCCTGGGAGTGATTTGGGGGTGGGAGGAGGAGGAGGAAGCATCGTTTGCCCTTTGAGAGGGCAGTTTCCTCCCAACAGCCTTGGCTTTGCCTTCAGCCTTGATGTTGCAATTCCACGAGATCATGGATTACCACAAAGCCCCAAAACAACCCCCTGTAAATATTTCTAATGCAAAAAAAACCCCCACAAACAAACAAAACCTCCCAGCACAGCAACAAAAGGTGTTTTTTAGAAGGCTGAAATTATTCATTGGAAATGAAATCATCCTCTTTTGCAGGTCACTTTTTTATTTATGCATATGCTTGTGGAAGAGCAGAAAGTTTGAATTCTAGAGTGAATAAATGAATCCTTCCAAGAGGACAATGTGCTGTGGACTGGGCTTTCTGCACGTGGCAGAGGAGAGACTGGTGGTGAGCCAGAACCAGTCCTCTCCCTGCCTCAGAATGTATTCCTGCCACCCTTTCCACCCTGCCACGTGGGTGGTGAACCCTAAACCAGGGCTCACTCATTACTTCCCATGCCCTGTTCATTCTTGGTGACCCAGCTTGAGGACCAGGAAGAAATGAAAGGTGTCCCTGGGGGTGCTCTGGTGGCTCTGGCTTGCTTGGAGCTTTGGTGAAGAGTGCCAGAAGTCTGCCCAGGCTGCACAGGGGGTTGTGGGGAATGACTTGAAGCTCTGTATTCCTTTCCTTTTGGGAGCCAACTGGAGAAAAACCACCGTGTGTAATAAAGGGGAGGAACCAGAGTCCCTCGTGGTGCCTCCTGTTCTCTGTGCCACAGATCCCTGCTGTGTTAGTGCTGTTCCAGCTCTGCTTCTGCATCTATAAAACTTTGCTGAAAGTAAATGGGCAGTTTCCTGAACTTCTTTGTCAAAAAAAAACCCCACCCCAATGGAGTCCCTGATTCCTCTGAGCTTTTTCTCTGTGCTTTTTAAGCACCAACAGTTGCTACGTTGGACTTCTAAATCCTGGCTGGTTTTTTACCCACTGGCTTTGGGTTGTGATGCCTTAATTTGATGAGCATCCTTTTTTGGAAAGGCTCACTGCTTTTTCTGTGCTTCAGCCTGACTTCTTTTCCCTCTTCTCATGCAACTCTGAGGCCTGGAGTAGGGTTTGAGTTTGCTGGCAGCTGAACCTGTTTCCCCTGAGGTTCCATCAGAACTGGTCCCAGGAGAGCTGCCGTGGTTTTTCTGCAGGGAGGAGGAAGCTTCTTGTTCCTGTCTTTGTCTTGTGATCCCCCCAGTGCTGCTCAGGTCTTGTTTTCAGCCAGTATCACTGGATTATTTTGGGTTTTAAGGATCTGCCTCCACCTCTCCCCTGCTTTCAGAACTCGTGCCTTCTCCTGGGTGATTCCTGCAGGGATAAACACTCCTGCAATTCTGTTGTGCATCCGAAATGGCCCTTCTGGAAGAGGCATTTTAAGAGTTAAACCCAAGCAGCTGCTGCTTTATTTGGAGTGGTTTGTCATTTTCTTCCTTTGAGGCAAAGTGGGGAAGGCAATCAAGATGGCTGGGGGGAGAATTTTAAGTATATTTTGGTGAGACAGCAGGGAAGGGAAGTGGAGGGCAGCTTCTTGCTGGGTGAGGAAATGAAATCTAAAAACCTAGAGCTGCATTGCCACCAGACTGGAGCCTTATCCTACTGAGTGCTGTTTAAAAGTGCTGTTTAAAATAGCCCTTCACTTGATTCTCAGAAAAAAAATAGCAGGTGCTTAACGTGGCAACAGTTTAGGGATATAATGGAGCAGAACAGTTCTCTCAGGGGAGGAGGAGTTCATCTGGGAACACCAGCAGCTCCCTAGTCTGTGACAGCAGAGTGAACAGTCCTCCCTCAGGAGGTGTGACCTGAGACAAGCAGAAATTGGGTCATCTGTTGGATCCCATCCCATCTTCCCCCCTGCCTCCCAACACAGCTTGGAGTGTCTGCTTCATTCTGAGCTGTGTGCAAGGGCAAGACCCTCTCTTAGGTGTTTTTTAAGCTCCTAAGGAAGAGGAAAGTTTCCTCCTGTCTCGAGGAATGATTTCCTGGAGTGCCTCTTGGCTTGGGATGAGTGTTCCACGAGCTCCCAGCCCCAGGCTCTGCTGGGGCTGAACGTGGCAGGACAGGTCCCCTGCCATGGCTGCTCTCCTGGAGAGCAGTGACAGCCTCACGGGGGTGTCTTCCAACAGAGATCTCCACAAGCTTTGTGCCCTGTTAGAGGGAAGATGAGAAAAATGCCCCTTGGGGCACGGAGGACGTTGTGTCTGAGTGTGTCCCTGCATGGGTTAGTGCTCTGCCAGGGTCCTGGGGGGGTCTGGGCAGTGAGGGGTCCCTCCTGTTCCTCTGAGGGATTAAGAGAATTTTGGGTTTGGTTGGAAGTGATGTTTAAGGTCATAGAGTCCAACCACCCCCCAGCAGGGCCAGGTCCCCACTGCCCCGTGTCCCTCACCCCACATCTCCACGGCTTGGGAACCCCTCCAGGGGTGGGGACTCCACCACTGCCCTGGGCAGCCTGGCACAGCCCTGGGCAACCCTCCAGGGCAAGAAATTGTTCCTCAGGGACAACTGAAACCTCCCCTGGGGCAACTTGAGGCTGTTCCCTCTTGTCCTGTCCCTTGGGAGCAGAGCCCGACCCCCCCCTGGCTCCAGGCTCCTGTCAGGAGCTGTGCAGAGCCAGAAGGTCTCCCCTGAGCCTCCTTTGCTCCAGGCTCAGCACCCCCAGCTCCCTCAGCTGCTCCTCCCCACACTTGGCCTCTAGACCCTTCCCCAGCAGCTCCGTTGCCCTTCTCTGCCCACGCTCCAGCCCCTCAAGGTCCTGCTGGGAGTGAGGGGCCCAAAACTGCCCCCAGGATTCCACCCTGGCACTCTGCTGAGGGGCAGGAGCTGGGCAGACAGCAGTGCCCGGTGCTGGGCCGTGGCTCTGGGTGCCATCTAGCTGCTCTCCCTGGCATAGGCACTTGGCAGGAGCAGGCTGCAGACGGTGGAACTAATGAGGCTTAATTAAACAAAGCCTCCCGAGTTAAAAGCTGTGGCAGGGTGGCAGCAAGTTTCTGTCCCCTGTCCCAAAGCAGGCGTGCTGTTTGCCCTGGGAGGGGGCATTTTGGAGCCCTGTCTTCAAGAGAAGAACCGTGCTCTTGTTTGAAAGTTGTTCCTGGGCTGTTCCTGCTCTGTCTGGGCTTGTGCAAAGCTCAGTTACAGGGTGAAGTGGATGGCTCTGGGTACAGGGGCTGCTGCTCTCCAGCAGTGGGTGTGTGACAGGCAGAGCCCATCCTGAGCCAGCAACAGTCCGTGCCACCAGGGCATGGAAGCTCAGCTGCCTGCTGGGGACTTCAGCTGGGTTTGGAAAGCTTTGGCTTAAATCACAGAATCATTAGGGTTGGAAAAGGCCTCTAAGGTCATCCAGTCCAACCAGCAACTCAACACTCCCATGACCACCAAATCATGGCCCCAAGGGCCACGTCCACACAGCTTTTGGACCCCTCCAGGGCTGGGGACTCCAGCACCTCCCTGGGCAGCCTGGGCCAAGGTCTCACCACTCTGCCAGGAGAGAAATTCTGCCTCAGATCCAACCCAAACCTCCCCTGGGGCAACTTCAGCCCATTGCCTCTTGTCCTGTCCCTGGTTCCTTGGGAGAAGAGACCAACTCCCACCTCACTCCAACCTCCTTCCATGGAGCTGGAGAGAGCCAGAAGGTCTCCCCTGAGCCTCCTCTTCTCCAGATTAGCCACCCCCACCAGGTCCCTCAGCCTCTCCTCACAAGCCATGTTCCCCAGACCCCTCCCCAGCTGCATTGTCCTTCTCTGGACCCACTCCAGCCCCTCAAGGTCTTTCTTATCCTCTGGTGCCCAAAACTGACCCCAGCCCTCAAGCTTCTTTCCAGTTTACCAGCCAGGCACTTCTCCAAAGCAGGTCCCAATTTAAGCAGCATTTACAGACCTGGCTGTCAGGAAACTTGCCTCCTGAAGGGTTTTTCTGACATTGCTCCAGGAGAAGCCTTTTTGCCCACAAAGTGATGGATTCCAAGTGCTCCAAGACTAAACTGTGCCTCAGCAGGTCAGGCCTGGGTCCTGAGCCCCCCAACTTTGGTGGGATGGGCAAGGCAGGGGGGAAGGAGGAGAAGTGGGGAGTGGTGGGGAAGGGCAGAGAGGAGAGGAGATCTTGGGGGGACCACTGAGTGCTCAGTTTATTCAGGCTAAAACACTTCCCCAAGTGATGTTCAGCATCCTCTCTGCTTCTACATGTAACCTCTGCTGAAAGACAGACTGAAAACTCTGCCAGCAGGTTGAGAAAGAGAAATATCTGATTTGCACAAGCTTTTTTTTGTTGTTGTTTGTGTGGGTTACGTTCATTTGTTGGGTTGGTTTGGTTTGTTTGGGGTTTTTTTCCTTGTGGAATTTTGCAGTGGAAAGCAAATGCCAGTCTTGCAGCTGGGGGGAGGGATTGGTTTGGGGTCCTGTAGCTGCGCTGTGCCTCGATGCCTGAGCAGTGAATTTCCAGGGCTCTTGTTCAGAGATGAAGCACGCTACGTTTCCATCCTGATTGGCTCTGAAGACCTTCAAATCCCACTTGAACGTTTGTTATTTTACCCCTTCAGTCCTCTCACGTAATTCCTGAGCCACTCACCCCCTCAGCTCCGGGCTCCCAGTGCTGGGTTCCTCCCAGCTCCCAGAGGATGGACCTGGGGAGCAGGAGACCTGGAGGGAGGGCAGAGACAGATCTCAGCAGAGTGGAGCCCCGAGGGGAGAGCAGCCAGCAGAGCAGCCTGGTTTGAGCAGGGCAAGTGAGAGAGCTCAGATTCCCCCCTGTGCCTGGCAGCAAGTCCCAGCCTGGAGGGGATCGAGTGGGATTCCACAGCAGGCTCCAGATCAACGATGGATGAAGAGCTTCAGAGAGAGGAGAGGGAGGAAGGCTCGTGGCCAAAGCTCTCCCAGCTCCCTCAACTGCTGGAGGTGAGTGCTGGCTCTCGGTGAGCAGCAGGCTGCAGAGAAGGAAAAGGGGGTGGGAGGCAAGAGGGAGGAAAAACCCAAACGCCACGGTGTGAGCTGGAGACTGGGAGTGCAGTGAGAGCTTCAGGCACTGGGTCCTCTGCCTGGGGCTGAGAGCTGGGAGGATGGCAGCCCCTGCTTCCAGAGCAGTAAAAAGGGGTTTTGGATGCTGATGAGGACTTGAAGAGCCCTGCAGCCTCTCGAGGATTAAAAAACCATGGATGGGTTTTACTCCTCCGCAGAAGGAGATGAGCAGGAGGTGATCAATGCCACCAGCACCAGGAAGAGCTGGGCAGGTGAAGGCAACTCCAACTTGTCCTTCCGTGTGGTGACAGCCTCCTTACTCTTCCTTCTCATCCTCTCCACGCTGCTGGGCAACACCCTGGTGTGCGTGGCCGTGGCCAAGTTCAGACACTTACGCTCTAAACTCACCAATTTCTTCGTCATCTCCTTGGCAGTCTCCGACCTCTTGGTGGCCCTGCTGGTGATGCCCTGGAAGGCTGCTGCTGAGGCCGTGGGGTTTTGGCCCTTTGGGGCTTTCTGTGAGGTTTGGGTGGCTTTTGATATCATGTGCTCCACAGCCTCCATCCTCAATCTGTGCATCATCAGCGTGGAGCGTTACTGGGCCATCTCCAACCCCTTCTGCTACGGGAGGAAGATGACATCACGGGTGGCTTGTGGCATGATCGGGGGGGCTTGGCTGCTGGCCCTCCTCATCTCCTTCATCCCCGTGCAGCTCGACTGGCACAAGGATCAAGAGCTCCTCAGCCAACAGGAGACAGGTTTTAACGTCCCCAGGGAGGAGGGGAGCTGTGACTCCAGGCTCAGCAGGACTTACGCCGTCTCCTCTTCTCTCCTCAGCTTCTACATCCCCGTGGCCATCATGGGCCTCACGTACACCCGCATCTTCCACCTCACCCGGCGCCAGAGCCGCAGGATCTCCTCCCTGGAGAGGGCCCAAAAAGGGCCCTGGGGGGCTCCTGGAGAGGAACACCCCCCAAACTGCCACAGCGGCCACGGCCCTCACCAGCCCTCCCTGAGGAACTCCTTCCAGAAGGAGACCAAGGTCCTCAAGACCTTATCCATCATCATGGGTGTCTTTGTGTGCTGCTGGCTGCCCTTCTTCGTGCTCAACTGCGTGGTGCCCTTCTGTGCCCGTGGGGAGCCAGCAGAGCCACCCTGTGTCAGCGAGACCGTCTTCAACATCTTCGTCTGGTTTGGGTGGGCCAACTCCTCCCTCAACCCAATCATCTACGCCTTCAACGCCGACTTCAGGAGAGCTTTTGCAACCCTCCTGGGCTGCAGCCACCTCTGCCCCAGCCACGCCGTGGAGACCGTGAACTTCAGCAACGAGCTGGTCTCCTACCACCATGACACCACCTATCAGAAGGACGTGGTGACCCTCAGCTACCCCCAGCTTCTCCCCCACGCTGCTCTGCAGATGGACAGCAACGAGGTGTCCTCTAATGAGGTCTCCCAGGACTCTGGGCCCCCTCAGGATGCCTTCCCCGTGGTGGCACACGTGCAGTGTGAAACTGCTGTCTCCCTGGAGAAGGTGGCACCTTTCACCAGCAACACATCCCACTGAGAGGTGGTTGGGTGGTGGGATGGCCTCGAGGAGAGATGGAAGCAGAGACACTGCTCCAGTTGTGTGGCTCCTGGGGAGCTGGAGGATAACCTGGCTGTCCCACCATCCAGGCAGGAGTTGTGTTCATGTGGTGATCCTTCAGATGGCTCCAGGAGTTTGGAGAGGTGTTGGTGTAACTCGGTTTCAGGTCCAGCCTGGGTGGTGGGGGCTGGATCTCAAGCTGACCCAGGGAAAAGTGCTTTCTGCAGAAGACAACCATGCAAGGGCTCACATTGCACTGTCCTCGTGATGGCAGCTGAGAAAGCAGAGACACTGGTGGTCTGCTGAGCCTCTCCTCCCAAGTCCATGCAGGAGAATGCAACCATGCTCATGGGGTTTGCCACTGCCCATGTCCAAGAGGCCACCAGCCCGAGGCTGCTGAATGGGCACGGGCCAAGTGCAGCTGCCTGTAGAACCATGGACTGGTTTGGGTGGGGAGGGACCTGTCAAGGTCCATCTCATCCAACCCCCCTGCAGGGAGCAGGGACATCTGCAGCTAGAGCAGGGTGCTCAGAGCTTGGTCCAACCTCCCCTGGGATGGTTCCAGGGAGGGGGCAGCGACCACCTCTCTGGGCAACCTCAGCCAGGGTCTCACCACCCTCCGCATCCAAAATTTCTCCCTCCTCTCTAGGCTCAATTTCCCTCTTTTAGTTTCCAACCATCCCCCCATGTCCTGTCCCAACAAGCCCTGCTCAAAACTCTGTCCCCAACTTTCTCCTAAGCCCTTTAAGTCCTGCAAAGCCACCAGAAGGTCTCCTTGGAGCCTCCTCCTTTCCAGGAGCAGCCCGTTGCCTCAGTGCCAACCGTGGCACCTCGTGCTGCCGGGTGCTTGCCCGGTGATAGCTGCTGCTGGCAGAGCTGGGTTGGCTCCAACAAGTCCTCCTGCAGGTCTGGGCAGCCACCTTCCCTGGAGCCCTCGGGCTCTGCTTGGCAGCAGCTTGACTGGAGCACGTTGCAGGGGAAGGTTCCACGTGCTGGAGGTCTGCTGTGGCCCCTGGAGCCAGAGCCAGGACACAGGCAGCCCAGGAGGGACACAGAGTGGGTTTGAGCCCCGGGTGCTTGGAGCCTTTGGGCTTGAGGGTGTCTGAAGGTAGAGGAGAAACTCAGAGGTTAAAGCAAGAATGCTGCTCTTTGGTTTCTTCACCCCCACCACATCTTCCATTGGCCAAATCCTCCTTTTCCTAGACGATTTTTCCCCCTTTTTACTTTGTTCTCCAGTTCTCTTCCTGCCCCATTTCATCCAGGATCCTTCTCCACGGCCTCCACGCTGTCTCATCTCAAGAACAATGACTTCTTCAGAAGCTCTCCTTGCTCATCTCTGCTCTTTCATCAGCCTCTCCAGCACCAGCAGGACCTTGTCTCTGGGTAGGGGGGTAGAAGCTGCGAGTGAAGAGCATCCCACTGCTGGTGGTGACTTCAGGGAGGTCTTTTGATCCCTGGTTGAAGAGCACATCACCCAAGGACCCATCCACGTCATCCTGAACCTCAACCATCTTCAGCTCAGCAGAAAAGCCTCTTCCTCTTCACAAAGAGAGGGGTAATTAGGGAGGGAGGGTAATTATTCAACAGAGCCCAATGATAGCCAAGTTATGGCGTGGGAGGGGAGGAGGGCTCCCCACCACTGCCAGTTTGACCAGGAGATGTCCCACAAGGTGATGCCTAGGAGGGAAGGTGGGACAAGGAAGAGCCTCGTGAAGGGAAGTGACAGCACAGGGGTGGTCAGGATGGTCCCTTTCCAACCATCACCAGGTGGATCCCCCACCCCTGACAGACCCAAGGCGTCCTCAGGAGAAAGGGTAACCAAGGTCCCAGGTCTCACACCCAGGAGGAGGCATCAGCTGGGCAAGGGTCCCAACTGGGACCCAACGGGGACATCCCCAACTAGAGCAGGCTCAGGGCCCCATCCAGCCTGACCTGGGATGTCTCCAGGGGTGGGGCAGCGACCACCTCTCTGGGCAACCTCAGCCAGGGGCTCCCCACCCTCCTGGTGAAGAACTTCTTCCTGATGTCCAGCCTAAGCCCACCTTGGCTCTGGTTTAAACCCATCACCCCTCATCCTACCCCTGAAGACCTGGCTCATGTCTCCAAGGTGGGTGCCTTGGGTAGCACCCTTTTTCTGGGCAGGACTGGAAGAAAACCCAACATCTCTGATATTTATAGGTTCTAGGGCTCCCTGGTTCTCTGATCTCCACTCTGGACAGTGACTGGATCTTGCAAGAACCCAGTTTGGGGACAGCAGCACCCCCAGGGTCAACACAGGGGTTCCTCCAGGGGAGCCC
>NW_008585225.1:0-285 GCF_000691845.1 Merops nubicus | reverse complement strand
ACTGTCAGGAGGTGTGCAGAGCCAGAAGGTCTCCCCTGAGCCTCCTTTGCTTTGGGATTTATTTTAGGATTTATTTTTCCAGGATTTGGGTTTTTTTCTTTGTTTCATGATTTTTTTTTTCCTTCAGTATTCAGGGTTTTTTTTTACAGTAATATTTTTTTTTCCTCCTCAGGATTTGTATTTTTTCAGCTTATTTTTTTCCCAGGATTTTTTTTTTTCCCTCCAGGATTTTTTTTCTCTCAGGATTATTTTATTTTTTTTACAATATTTGATTCTTTTTTTTAT
>NW_008585224.1:0-1635 GCF_000691845.1 Merops nubicus | reverse complement strand
CACTGCTGTGCTCAGATGTGACAGTCTGCCCCGTCCCCTGCCCGTCCCCTGCCCCATCTCCTGCCTGCTGCCCTGCCAGCTGACCCCTGGCAGGGTCTCACTGCCTCTCCCCTTGCTCCCCCTTCCCAAGAGGATGCCACCCCCAGCGGGGACACTCGGTGTCACTCATCCCCTGTCCCGGCAGGAGGGTTCCTCTGCCTGACGACGAGGAGCAACCCCTCGAACCTGCGCTACAAGGCGGAGCTGGAGGTGGTGCTGGAGCAGCTGGAGAGGCAAGGAGCCTGGCAGAAGGTCCTGGTCCAGGAGGTGGAGAACTGGGAGAGGGCCACCTCCGAGGAGGAGAGCACCCAGGGCACCGGCTACATCTCTGGCGTGGTCTACATCTACCAAAAATGCCCCGTGCCCCCTGTCGAGGAGGGCTGAGACCCAACACAGCTCTGGAGAGCTGGGGGGTGAGCGCTTGGCCCCTTGTAAAACCCAGCCCAGTGACCCCCTCGTGGAGCAGGGCAGCTGCTAGGGGCTGACAGCGGTTTTGGGGAGCATCCCCTTCCCTGGCTTCTTCCCCCCAGCCTCTGAGCCCTGGGGACCTTGCCTGCTCCTCAGCATGGGGAGAGCCTCCTGGTTTCACTAGGGTCTCCTGGGCACCACCATTAGCCCTGACATTCAGGTACTGTCCTCAACACCTTGGCCCTCACAGTGACACGTCACAGACCCACCTGGCTGTTCAGAGCCACCCCCTGTATGGCACCTCTTCTCCCCACATGCCCACCTCTCAGCCTTCATGGTCAAAATCTGGATCCACCTGTATCTTTCCCACTTCAGACCCCCAGGATCTTTACTGGGGGGCTGTCAGTGGTGGGTCTCCATTGCCACACCCTGTGGTCCCCCATCCTTATCCTCCCCAGGAGTTAACCCAGTGCACCCCGATGTGCAGGGTACCTCCACATCCAACCCAGGAGCAGCTGTGCCAAGGCAGCACCCAGCCAGAGCAGCTTCCCAAGCAGCACATTGGCCTTTCATCCTGCAACAGCTGCTTCAGTCTCTCCTTTTCCTACAGCTTTGTAGTTAATGGTCTGGGTGGGAAATGAGGTTGGAAGGGACTTCAGAAGCTGGTATCTGCTCCCCACCCAGGAGCCACCCGGCAGCACCTGCCCAGCCTGTTCCCCACCCCCTTGCCACGCTGCCTCCACCCCTCCTCCTCCACTGCTCCCTTGGGAAGTTTTTTACCCAAATTTCCTGCTGGGATATTTCCTTTTTTCCTTTTCTCTTCCCACAGAGCTGTTCTTGCTTGTCCTGTTCCCGTGGCCACGGGGAGCAGGTGACTTCCTCCCCCTCCAGAGCTGTTCCCTGGTTGGACACGGTGGCTGTGGCTGTCCTTGGCCCCCATCTGGGGCATCCCACATCTCCCACGCTCGCCCTCCCCGTGGCTCATGTCACCCCTCTACACTGCCCTCCTCTTGGGGTCCCTGTGGCCACCATGGGTACCTGCCCTGCTCCCCTCTTCCCAGTTTGTCCCCAGCACTGTCCCCTGGGCAGCTGGGGGCTGTGGCTGTCCCCACCCCTGCACTTGGCTGTTGAATAAACCCACTGCCTCTGCTGCCTGCCTGCCGTGCGTTGTTCCCGGAGCCGCAGGGC
>NW_008585223.1:0-2977 GCF_000691845.1 Merops nubicus | reverse complement strand
CTTTCCACACATTGGTGACCAGGCCATGAAGAGCTGTAACACATCCATCCCCTAATTTTACATTCTTAAATGTCTACATTTAAATGTAGTCATCTCAGGCAACCTTCCAACCAAGCATCTCAGGCAACCTTCCAACCAAGAGGAGAAGCATACACCTTCCACAGGGGTTTACCAGTTATCTCTGAGGCACCTTGAAAGTCTAAAGCTGGGAGAATCATGACATATTATGAACTCCTAGAAGGTGAGGAGGGACACCTAAAAGAGTTGATCACAGTGACAAACACTAAAGATCCACTAGGGATCCCCTCCACTAAAAGATGGGACTGGGTTGGCTGAGAAGCTGGATTCCAAGAAAACATCTCAGTTAAGATTTCAGCTGCTTGTGCCCATCAACTTCCTCCCCACGTTGGGCATGTGGATTATGAAGAAGCCCTTATGCAAGCATCACCTCGTTATCTACCACATGATACATCTCCCACAAGGGAGCTCTGCTTGAATTTCTTGCAAGCCGTAGTAGCTCGGGAGCCACTATGTTGACACTTCCATTTATCATCCATTTCCAGTAAACAGGGACTAGAAAGATTCATATTTCTCCTTGCAGCAACAGAAAATTTCCCTTAATGAGCAGTTCTTGGTAAGCTGACACGTATGTACCCAATAAAACTCTATAAATTGTTTCTTTTTGATGGCACAGCCTTCTGTGACACATGATGATTTTATTCTTGGCCTACTGGCCAGAGTGAAGGCAAGGGATTAGTGAGTGAACATCTAGAGATCCAAATTCCAAATATTTTCACTGCAGATTCAAAAAAAAAACCCCATTAAATGCTTAGACAAGGCTTAAAAATAAAACACCCCACCAACAACTACGTAGATGGGATTTAGTCTGGAGGCAAAGATACTGCAGGTTTCCACTCCTCCACTTCTTGTACGGAAGGGATTCCTTGGTCCTCAGCCAATCTACAGCTTTTATGATGTCCAAAAATTGGTTTGCTCAAAGTTATGCGTTTCCCTCATTAAACAGGACTAAAAAGTAAGTCGAGCCCACAAGACCACACACGTTGGCAGGCAGACATTCAATAGGCTGTGCACAAATGGCACCATCACATACATTAATGTTTGCTTCCATCTAGTGGGTCGAAGGAGAAATTGCATTGAAGTGGAATATTATGCAAATTTTGCACTGAGTTGTGGGTAATATATAGGAAGTTTTTGTCTTCTTTAAGCTGGGCAATTTTAGGCCTGACCTAGACTCTTCACAACTTATTCATGATATAGAATGTCATGTTTTCATTTAGTCCTCAAGTTATAACCTCATCTCTGGGCCAATTTGGACTCACCATGGAAGAAATCATAGAGTGGTAGAGGCTGGAGAGGACTTCTGGAGATCATCTCATTCAAACCCCCTGCTAAAGCAAGGGTCACCTAGAGTAGGTGTAGGTTGTATGGGAGAATGTTCAGGCAGGTTTGGGATCTCTCCAGAGCAAGAGACTCCACAACCTCTCTAGGCAGCCTTCTCCAAGCTCTGCCACCCTCACACCAAAGAATTTTTTTCCTCCTGTTCAGATGGAACCTCCTGGGTTCCAGTTTGGGCCCATTGCCCCTTGTCCTGTTGCTGGGCACCACAGACAAGAGTCTGGCCCCAGCCTCTTGACCCCTGCCCTTTAGAGATTTATAAACATTCCAAATCCAAACATGAAAGAAGGTGTTGATTAAATTATGGACCAATTGTGCCACAGAGAGCTGCTACAGCAGATTACATGAGTAAAAGCAGGAGGACTGCTCTCCATGACAAAGAGGTCTTATGCAGGTCTGTGACCTTACTGGAAGGGCAGTGTTGTATGATCTTTGGACCACTGGAAGCAGAAGAATGAGTTATAGACACTGTTTTGCTCTTGGTTTTCCTCTCAGACTTCCCTGTGACACTAAATAGGTCAGAAATGGCACCAGGAGGAATTCTCTGCATCTACAAGAGGAGTCCCCTTAGCCACAGATTAGAGAACAGTCCTCAGTGGTCAAAAAGGCATCTAATTATACTATCCACTGACAAATGACCATAAACCTGTAACAGTCTTTAGGTGTAGCAGTAAGATGCCTTAGGAAGACATGGGCTGAGCAATGACAATCAATAGAATTCCAGGTCTTAAAAGAATACCTTCAGTAGCATTCCTAGAGGATCCTGAGAAAGGTTCCGTAGTCCTCGTGACACAGGAGGAGTCACTTCTCTCTCTCTAGAAGAAGGCAAGACAGGCTCTGACTTCAAGGAAGGACATGAAGATTGATGGATGTGGAGACAATGGACCTGGGAACCAAAGAACAGGTCAGAAGGAGCACCTATGTGCCATGGGCTAAAATGTTCTTTCAACCTTGTTGATCCTACTGACTAGATCTACAGTGATTACAACGTGACCTGAGACTCCTTGCTTACAGGAACTGCTCTGATGCAGCTTAGTTACCTATTCCATGCATGACTTACAACACTGGAGGCACTGGAGCTTCTAAGATGTCCACATGGGGCTTACAGATTGAACATGGGGCCTACAAGACATTTTGAACATTCAGGAGCATCGACTAGAATATTTCAGGATGTGTTGACTGCCACAAAAACTCTACACTTAGACCAGGGAATCTTCTCCCTACAAGCCAAACTTAGTTATTTTAAACCACAGGTTGGTTTCTAGCTCAGGTTACAGCTGAGTGGAATAAAGTCTTGGCCTGTCCCTCACCAGCAATGACTTTGTCATGGCAACATCCATTGGAACTAGGAGGCAGTGAATATGCAGAATCCTTGAAACTAAATAAGGGAAGGCACCTGCTCCTGTCATAGCAGGGGTGCAGAATACAAGAGACAGATTCAAATATTCCATTATTTGGGAGGAAACGTTCTAGGTCAAAGTGAAGGACACAAAATAGTTGCAATATTCTTAGAAATCATGAAGAGCTCTTATTTTTTTGAGAGCAGATGGAATTTTTAGCT
>NW_008585222.1:0-12183 GCF_000691845.1 Merops nubicus | reverse complement strand
AATATATAATATAAATATAATTATATAATATAAATATAGCATAAATATAATCTAGTATAAGTATAATAAGCATTAGTATTGCCTTTTCCTATTCCTAAACCACTGCCTATCAACACACACAAATAATTTCCCCCTTAACACAGGTTAATAGATTTCTAAACCAGAGGTTCTCATGAGACAAGCAACATTGCACACCATGCCTGACTTCAAGTTTTGGCTCCTATCCACGTGTCTGGGGGGCACCAGGAGCACCCACAAACCAGCAGGGTGCAGAGCAACGTGTGGGAGCAGACTGGGCAGCTGGGGAAAGGGTTTTTTCATGAGATAAGTGTGCAGCAGGATAGAACCCATGATGGTTTTGGTAACTTTCCTCCATCCTCTGTTGTTACAGTTCTGCATGGCTAGATCACGTTTCTCATCAGACTGCAATGCCTCTGAGACAGGGCTGCTGTCTAGCTGAGCTGTCTCTAAGGCATCCACGATGCTACAAGGGTATCCTAAGTGCAGATTTTTGATCCTTCCTTCTCCCTAGTCACATTCTCATCTCTGTTTATTACCTGCCACTCTTCAGAAACCCTGAAGATGTGCCACTTGCCTGTTTCTCTGTGCTGTTCCAGGCTGCCTTCCATCCAAGCAGCTAAATGAAGTCAATGGCACCCAGCTTCTCTCCCCAGCCATTCACCTGCTGCTTCAAGGCAGAAAAAAGGAGCAGTTCTCCCCAGCCTGCAGCTGGAGGTTAATTATCTCTGGTCTGCCAGCATAAAATTTAAAGAAATACACACTTTTACTCTTTTTGTCTTTCCCTCTTTCCTTTCAAGTCAACCACAGGCCAAGTGTTCTCCATTTAATTTTCAATTTAACCCCACCGACTTCAGAGCTTGCACATAATAGCTGAATTTAGTTGAGTAGGTTGTGATTCACCTAGTTCTTCTCCCCAGGGGCGAGATGGGGAATTCAGGCACCACATTTTGGGTCTCGGGATACCACTACTGAAGTCACACACCTAAAATTTAGATTTGAGCATTGCTGTGCCTACATCTGGGGCACAGAGACCTACATCAGCTGTGCCTGAGGCTGCTGTTCCCTCCCACGCCCTCTCAGGCTGAGGTTTCCTGCCCCACCTTAACAAATAAATGAAGGAAGGGCATGAAAGACACAGAGTCTTTCAGATTATAAGTATTTAAGATGCTGCCTCTGATTTTAGGGGAAATTCAGCCTCGTTTCTAGGGATAGTTATTTCTGAAAGCAGGGGTTTCATAAGACCTTGGGATGTATTGGAGTGTATACATCTCTATGATGCAGTAACAAGATAAGTTTATTCTTTCTTTTCACAGCAGCAGGAAGGAATTAAGAACCCAATTAGTTCAGTAGGCAACAGCTTCCTTTAATGACCCACTTAAATATGAAACAATGAGGTGACCCAAAGTTTACACCTGTACCCTTTGAAAAGGAGCATATGGGCTAATGTCAAATTCTCTGTTGTCCTAGCAGTAATTTTATTCAGGTTGCCATGGGGAAAACCCTGCTCATTAATTAGTTTATTCATCCTTAATATGTTTTTTTTTTGCATTAGCTTGTAAATAGACAGTTCTAGGTTAAACCCATCGTTTGTCAAGGATCTAAGGGGTTGTCGGAGAAAATGGTTAACAGTGCTTTGAGCAGCTAAAAATTGTCATCTCTGCTCATGGAGGAGAGAGAAGAATCTGTCTACATCTCACAGAACTCACTCTGAAATACCAGGACAAACCAGGGATGTGTTCATACACCTCTTCTCCACCTTTTAGTGGAGAACTGAAGCACTTATAGACACCTAAGCGACCAAAAGCCATGGAAAAGACACATAGCATAGGACACATCACATGAGTGTCTGGATGAAAAATACTGAAGGCACCTGAAAATGTCATCTGTGACCCTTTCCTGTTGGAGGGAACATCTCTCACCCAGAGCTGAGCTGTTTGAAGTGCAAGGTCTCAACTGTTTCCTCAGCACTTCCTACTGCCATCCTCAGCTTTGCTGCCAGCACCAGCTCTGCCTCTTTTAGGACAAAGTTTGTACTTTAGCATGAGTAAAGGTTTTATTTCATAAACCTTAATGTTTTCCTCTTGCTCTTTTTTCCAACTGTTCTGTCAGTTTGTTTAATCAATTCAGGGTTGTGACTGCTATAAAGTCCCCCAAAAGCTCCAGTGGGATGATATTTTCTTCAGTTATTTATTATAAATTGCCCCTGCTGCCTGAACGTTCAGTATAAGCCACCTAGTTCTGGCTCTTAGTGGTAGAAAAGGCAGAGGCTGAATTCATAAGATATGTTTACAGCACTAGTTCCCTTCTGCCTTTACTCCTGTTGAGGAAAAGAAGGCTATTGATTTCTTCTTATTTATTTTCCACTGTTCTAATTTTAAGCCCTTCCTTTGTAGTTATATGAACCCCGGGGGATCTAAACCTACAGTGCTGAGGGGGTTTAAGGAAAGAAAATATGTGTCCAGACTTGTTGAAGCTTTTAAAATGTCATCTAAAAAATCAGTATTTAGGAGTCAGCAGCAGCTCAGTCACTGAAGAGAGAAACCAGTGCTTTGAAAAGAGCTCTGAAGTACTCTAAAAGTGTATTTTCAAACATCTGGAGCTGCCAAAGGTGTATGGCTGAGACTGTTCTTTGCAGGAGGAGGCAGGGGCTGGCAAGCAGCTGGGGGATCAACAACCTAACACCTGCTTTCTGACCTAAAGTGACTAAGAAAGTGAAGATCTCATCCTTGGCAGACACAACTCCCCTGCAACTTGAGCTCTTCCCTGATATATCTGCCTAATGCTCTTTTTAGGCCTCCCTCCACAGAACAATCCCTTGGAGTTCTTTCTTTTCCTTGTAGAAACTGGGAGAGAGATAAGAAGCAAAGTAGGAAAGGTGGCAAATGGAAAAAACCCTTTCCCTTTATAACAACCAGCCAGTGTGCCTCTTCCCCTCATGCAGAAATTCAAGTTTTCTCTTTAAAATCACCAAGCATCTCCTAATCCTCACAGATTCCCTGATTTTTCTCCCATTTCCACATCATGGCATTCATGCTTCCTGCTACAAGGACCCGAACTGCATCAGAAGCTTCTCAGTCTGCCAGAAGGAACACTTACAAACACTTTAGATTTGCTTCAGTCCTACACATTTCTGTGCATTTTTTTTGGTGTAGACGTGCACAAAGTCAGTGGGAATGATGCCAAAATCCGAATCTAGCCCCAGAGTTACTGTGTCATCCAGCATTTGCAACACAATAGGGTTTGTCAAAGTGCCAGTGTGAAGTGCAAGTGGATTTCAAGCAGCTGTAGAGCTGCCATATGCTGCCCTTTGGTTAAGCCATGGCTTAAAGTTCAGCTTCCCATTTAGAGGAAAAATTGACAGATTAATCTTTTTCAGATCTTCAGAAGCAGTCAGGCTCTTCACTGTGTCTTTCCTCACCTAAATCCTTCAGATGGGTACTGCTGACACCTCCCCTTGACATGGGACACAGAGGGGGCCTTGGTTTCTGAAAGAAAACCCCCCAACCCTCCTGATGGAGTTCAGATGGATTTTATGACCTCACAGGCTCTTGTGAGCAGGAGCTGTTCAGCTGCCAAAGGGGGTGAAACTCCAACAGAAAAGCACAACAGGCTCAAAACACTCAGCAGAGCACAGGTCTGAAATCATCTCTCTGCTCTGAGTCACGTCAGCCACGTGTTTAAACCCAGGACTCCTCCCCCCCTGGTGAATGGTCTAAACTGGAGCTAAACTGGAGCTAAACTGGGAGGCAAACGCATGTTTTTAGGGGCAATGGAGGTGGTGACAGTTCAGCTGCTAGCAAGGACCCTTAGTAGATGGGAAAGGACCCAGTCTTTGCTGAAATTGTGTTCTGTCTACAAAATATGGCTTGAGAAATCAGGCAAATTGTTAGTAGAGGGGTGATTCACCTGGTTCTGGAGGAAAAAAAAGTGAATTAAGAGGCCTACTTGAAAAAGGAGTTTTGTGGACCAAGTTGGAAGATACAAGAGCATTCAGAGAAATATTAATGTATTACAAAGGAAACATCCTGCTTTGGGTGGAGAGGAATACAGGTAGAAGCCTCCTAAGCTTTGTGACTGCAGCCAAGGATCTAATCCTCTCTTTCTGGAGAGGATGCCTAAGAGGTGCTGAGCAGTTCCAAATCCTGCTGCTATTAATGCAAGCTTAAAGTGCTTATCACCATCCAAGGGGTTTTACAGCTTCCCACAGTGCTGTGGACACAATAATTGGCCACGAGGTCACCCAAACTGTCTCCTATGCAGTTCCTCCTCAGCTCTTCTGGGATCACACCACAGGAAAAAAACATGCAATCAAAATATATATATATATATTCCCTCTCTCTTTGTTTTTAAAGGATAAAGCAGAACTAAGAGAGAGTTCAAAGTACAGTAAAAAACTGGTTTTAGGGCATGGAAAATTCACTAAATGGAAGTAGACTGTGGAGCATGGGTACCATAAGAATGAGAGGGAGATGAATGAATTTTTTTTTTAAAAGGTAGAAATAATCTGCTGAGAAGTGATAGAAAGTAGGAGCTGATTTCTCTGTCTCAGAAGAAATGAACAGAGAGAGTTTCAAGGGTGGACAGCTAAAAATTGATCAAAGAAACTGCTTTTTTATATGATGTGTGACTGAACTATAAAACTCACCTCCAAAGAAAACTGCTCAGGCCTAGAATTTAGGGAGATTAAAAAAAATAAATCAGAATTTGAACGCTGATTAAGAGTGCTGGGAGTTCTGATTTTCATTGTTTTTAAAGAAAAAAGAACTTGGTGTATTCAATGATTATGTTTATCTTAAAATAGCTGGCAATGAGTAGAGAGCCATTATTTCTAACAGTCCTGGAAATGTTACTGAATGGGTATTATATGTTGCAGTGATTTAATTGCCAGCTGATTCATGGCTGTCAGTTGGTTAGTAATCAGGGGCCAAATTCTTCAGGGCACTGGAATGAGTCGATTGCATCAAGGAGAAACTCCACTTCTGGCTTAAGAAATCACATTTGGGTCAAGCACTCTTCGAGGAGCTGGCAGTGATGGGAATTGGAGCCATCAAATAATAAATAGGGAGCATAAGCCCTGGAGAACCTTTCTACAACCCCAAACCAGCCTCTCCTGGGAAGCCAGTGCCCACCTTTGATTTATCCCCCCCTCCATGCCTCGGTGAGGTCTGTGGGAGGCTATTCCCTTGGAGGAGGAATGATCAAAGAGCTGGGAACTGAGGCCTCACCACCTCCCTGAGAAAGCCTGGGCAGCCCAGGGGGAACCCCTCACTGCTGGTGACTGAAGGAGGAACAATAAAACCAGCCCCTACCACTCCTGTGAGCAGGGATGAGGCTTTTCTGGACCAAGGCGTATCAGTCTTTCAGCAACGTGGCCCAAATAAAGTGTGATGATAAGATATCCCTCCAAAAAATGCTGTAAAATAAGCCCCTCAAGTCTCATCTGGATGTTTGGATGTCTATTAAGGGTGGTTTGAGTGAGGGGATGCTGTGGAAACACTGTGAGCAGCCACGCAGGAAAACAGGAGTGTTGGATAACTTGATAAATAGAGTTCTGATGCTATTTTGGAAATATTTCATCTGGTTGAAAAACCCAAAGGAAAAATGTCTGCTGTTTTCAGATGCAGCACGAGAAGGGGGTGGAGGGGAGCTGGCAAAAGGGATTTATGTTTCTCCTGCAGGAACAATGTCTTGGGTATAAATCCCTTGTATTGTGTGTAATCACATAGGTTACAACTACCCGTGGCCAAAGCATCCAGACTTCAGTTTTATCACTGCTCAGTGTAGGAGACTGAAAGGACAAAGCTCCATCCATAAGCCCCGAGCTGGCTGCCACCAGGCTGGTGCAGCAGCAGGAAAACCAACAGCACTTTCTGCCTCTCAGCACCCAGCTGACTCCAGGAAAAAAAACCAACCCAAATATCACTCATGGCCAAAAGGAATTCTGTCTTTCAAAGATGCTCGCTCCATTTTGAGCTGCACATCAGTTGCTGGTTCTTAATTCTGCCCAAATGATGCCTTCCAAAGTGAACTGCTTATGCTTCTCTAAAAAGGGATTTTAATAGATTATTGGGGTTTTTTTTTAAAGTTACAAGAAACAGCACAAAATAATCTGAGGCGTTTCTAGCTAAATGTACTGATGAATGGAGAAGTAAAACCAACTGGACTGAAATGAGCTCTGTTTAAATTGTATTTAGGAATTTTACTGCATGCTGTTTTCCTTCAGGTGGATAAATAAATAAAAGGGTAAATACTAAAGGAAGAGATAACGCCACTCAAAAATTCAAAGTAAAGCTGACTGGAAAATTAGAGGATTAGAAGAAAACACACTGCCAGTAAAAGGACTGTTCCTGTATTCCATCAGAACTTTTTTTCATGAAAAAGTTGCCACCAGCTGAAACACAGAGCCAGTCATATAAAAAGCAGCAAAGCCTCAGGCAACACTTAAAAAGAAACTTTCCCAGTGAGCAACAAAAGCTTTGTCCAGAAGTGAAACCTTATCTGGGAAGATAAGAAGCCCCAGAAGGGGCTGGGGGAGTGCCAGGGCTGCTGCCCTGGGCAGGAGATCAGGCCATGGCACCAGAGGGTGTGAGAAATGGGCTGAAGGGAAGCAACCACCCTCTTCTCCATAGTGGAAATTCAGTATTTTGATCAAACTTCAAGATTTCCAAGCACTGGGAATGTGGTGGGGAGGTGGACAAGTAATGGAATAACAGTGGACAGCTGACCTGCTGGTTGTGCATATGGGACAGAATTGAATGCAGGAGGAGGAGGAATTAATTTAAATATTAGAAGAGAGGACAAAAAGACACATTAAAATGTGAAAAAAAAATTTATTCTTATACATTTACTAGTAATTCAACCCACTTTTAATGAGCAGGTACAACAAATTGCTGAAGAGGCCCAATAAAACACAAATTGCAATGTTTATGCCATTCAATGTCTTATTAAAACAAGTCGTTGGTGTGTTTTTGAGAATACTTCATAATATTCAAGACAACACTTTTTATAAAGCACTTTTGAATAACTAAGAGGTATAAAAAAATCTGGGTATTGCTTAAGAATTTGCAGTTCTGCAGGGTGACAAGCAGGATCAGACATCACACTGAACTATGTTGATTTATAGCCACTGAAGGTCTGATCCAGGAGCAACCATTCTCCCACCCTCCGTGGGTTCTGATCCCCCATATGATTAAATTAATTGCACTTTTTCAGCAGCCTAAGCAAATGAGGCTCTGGCAATGCAGTTACAAAACCCAAATCCTGTTCCAGAGGTTCTGAGAGCTGTGCACAAAGTCCTCTGCTGTTCAGGCTCCTGAGAGTCCTGTAGCTATTCAAGTCTTGTAGGTCTTGGATCTCTTTTTCAGAGGATCCCAGCTTGCAGCAAACACTGAGTGCTGGTCTTGGTTCTCCACCCCCTGCAGGCTTCTTCTCCTCTCAGTGTCTAGCCTGATCTTCTCACATGCTTGAAAAAACAACCACCACTTGGACCTGTTTGCCTTTCACCTGTCAACATTTTTCTTCTGCTTTCTGTTACCTGTTTTTCACCCAAGCCTTTACCAGAGCTATAAAGACCTTGACTCTCTAACTACCTCCACAGCTCAGCCTGTCATCTTGGTCTGATTTCTCCCCAGGATTTGGGCATTGCAGATGGTCCCTTCCAACCCTGACAGATTCTGATCTGTTTTAGCAGAGGACTTTAGAGCCCTAATGGCTCAATGGTTGGACTTGATGATCTTGGAGGTCCCTTCCAACCTAAAGGATTCTATGATTCTATGTCCCCAATCCTCCTCAGAAAGACACTACCCCCTCACACACCTCCCCTCTCCTTGCTTTTCTCCAGGAGCAGCCACCTGCAGCTCTCTCCTCCTCCTCCCCCTACGTGGGCAGGCTTTGGTCCCTGTTTGGGGAGTCCCCAGCCTGTTTACCAGCACCTCACTCGTGATCAGCAGAGCCAGGCACAGGCAAGGATATCATCTGCACACTGCTTCCAACAGGAACTCCCATTCCATCAGCAGCCCCAAGATTTTATCTTAGGGTGTCTCCTAGGGATTGCATTATGCCTTAAGTAAGCATCAAAGTATTCCTGTGAGTCATGTGGAAGACAGATATTATTTTATTCCCTAGATAGGCCAGTCAGATTAATCCAACACCATCCAGCTTCTGAATGGCACAATGATGAACACACTGTGGCATAGCCTCTGACACTCATCCTTTCCTGAAACAAATATTACTTGATTTCTGATCTGATGCTTCACATAATGACATGCCAGCTGTAGGATGAGCAAGTTTTGTGGTTTGAAACCCTGGGCTTTCTCCCCACCACAATTTCTGTTGTAGCTATGAAGATGGAGAGTGCCTCTTGGAAAGAGGGAGTTTTCATTCACCTTTATTTTGGTGACCAGCACACAATTTGAAGCTTTTCTGGAAAAAAAACATATAAAATGACAATGCCCATAGAATCAAAATGAGCAAATGAGTTGGCTGAGGGAGCATTTGACCAACACATCACAGCAAAGTTAAAGAGAAAGGTTGAAAACAGGGGTATAACATTTTAAACCTAGGCAGTAATGGTTCTGCTTGCTCTGTGAGGCACTCTTTTCTGCAACAGATCTTTATTCCACTCCAGATGTAGAACAACTGTGAATTATAATTTTATTTTCCACTTAGCAGAGCCGATTGCCTTGGACTAGTTCTTGCCAGGGAACCAGTTCCATAATAAAGGCAGTAAATTCCCATTTTGTGCTTGGGTGGTAATTAATAGTGCAGTGTCAGCAGCAGTGCCAAATGAAGCATGATACTTTTTTTTCCTTTGGAAGTTCTAAAAGATGGGTTACGAGTCAATGGCTTCAGGTTTAGTGTCTAAGGCACACACCATTTACCAGACCTAGTGGGGGTTTGCTGCCTGTGAAGGTATGTGTGCAAGATAACAACAGCCTTAGATAAAACAGATAAAACCTAAAAAAATGAATCTAGCCTTAAGTAGAGCCAGAGTCACAGATGGCTGTACCAGGAGAGTCTGAGTGCAGCCCAGCCCTGAGCACCTCACAGCCATCAACAGTTAGGGACCCTCACAACAGCCCACCAAGGTGAGCACATGAAATCCTCATGTGTGAGCAAGGAGGGAGTGAAGTCTCAATCCAGCCAAGCAAGCACCAAGACTATTTCTTCCTTTTGAAGTGATTTACAGCCATAAATGCAGGATTAGGCCCAAGTGGTGTACTGAGAAGTCAAGGGATGCTCACACGCTCCACTACAGGCACTGATGTCTTCTGCTGGACCGAGTGACTCTCCCAAGGACATCTGGAGCAGAGTCATGAGGTGAACTTCAGTGCCACCGTGTGACTTTCCCTCTAAGGTCAACTTCCAGCCCAGATTCTGTGAACTAGACCTATAAAATGAGCTCCAAGAGGATGAACAGCTAGCTGCCTTTCTTCAGTGGAAATTCTACAACGTGTGGGCATCTGCTGCTAAAGTGACAAACTTTCCCCTCTGTAGACCTTCCCAGATGATGCTCCAGAAGATCAGGTCATTGATGCACTGCTAGCTGGAAGGGGCTTCACTTTGAGGGTGACTGGACCTTGTCAAGCAACAAAGGCATTATTTATCCAAAGAGAGGACCAGTTATCCCAGTGAAAATCAGAGCAACGCAACCACGTGTCTTCCATTAATGCTTGTGCCACCTGCACATGTTGCCCCCTCATCTTCCTTAACTTAAGGCACAGTGAAGCAGAGACATGACAAACACCCCCACTGAAAGAACCAGCCAGAGACACTTTGACTTTGCAGCCTTTCTAACCCTTTGCCACTTTCCCAACACCTCCCATCTCCTGTCCCCTCTTGCTCAGCCCCACCGTCCCAGGCTTGCTGCTCCCCCTCCTCAGGAGCAGCAGCAGCACCCAGAAAGCTTCAGGGACCATTTTTCCCTGACTCTGCCCACAGTCTAAACCCATTCCATAACGTCTAGGAATTATTTGTGGGGTTATAGTCTCACCTTCCCAGACCATGCTGGCTGTTGCACCTGACTGAAGCTCACTGACTTCCAAGGGTGTAAGAACCCCCTGTATTTTTTTAACATCTGCTGACATATTTAGGAGAAAATCTGGGGAAGAAGCAAGTTAACAGAAGTCAGTGTATTATAAAGGAGTTTTCTTTCCTATAAATCATGAGGAATCAGGGTGGAGAGATGGGGAAAAGGGAAAGCAAGAGAGAAAGGAGGGAGGGGCAGAGGGAGGCAGGCTTGGTGGCTTTCTTATTTCATTTTTAAAAATAAAGGGAAAAAAAAGAAAATCACAGAACAAAAGAAAATACTTGGAAGGCAAGATTTCCATAGGAAAAAATATTTTATTTTTTTAAGAACAAATTCAGTTTGAAACAGATGTGGAATGTGATTTTTCATCATTTTTTTCATTTTCTGGGCACTAATTGCAAGGTGGAACTAAAGCAGACTTCCAACTTATGACTGGCTAGTTTTAAACCAGAATCAAACAAACAAACAAAAAAAAAAACCCAAAACAAAACAAAAAAAAAAAAGAAGAAAAAATTATTTATAACTCAAGCATAATACTGTGTTACTTACAAACCAGACAAAGAAATTCTTAAATAAATATTCATGGTACACAAATTCAGCACAAATATGCGGCAATTTGGCAACCTTTTATACCATTTTTTTTTTTTCTCCTCGACACAGTGCAAAGGGGAATGACACTGCCTTTAAACAAGCTGTAGCTAAATACATTGCAAAATTCAAATTTTATACAAAACATCTTGCTCGGACTTTATAAAAAACCAACATTGCTCTATATACACAATCTGGTTAAGAAAAGCCGTTTTTGTCTCGTTTTCGTGTGGGTTTTTTTTTTAATTATTATTATTATTATTATTAAAAAGGTGAATAAGGCTACTGCAACACCCCAAATCCATATACAGTAAATCTGAACCTATTTACAGCATCTTCACTTCGACATGATGGTGCAAATTCCAAGTGGGGTGACTAGGGATCATCATACAAGCAAGGCATTTACAGGAACTTTTCAAAGCTGGACCAACGTCAGAGAAAGGAACAGTTGGTAGATTGTCATCATTCTGCACCAGACACAAAACAGACACACAGCACATTTGGGGGTTTATTTTTGTTGTTTCCTCAATTGGTTGCAGGTTGCTCTTGAGCAATTCATCTGATTTTTCTTTCTTTTCACAGTTTAGTACAGAACTAGAACGGAGCCAACGGATGAAGCATGGATTTGAGTTAATCAAAAAGAAATAGCAGTGAACCCACCTTTTCCCTCTCTCCCCCAAAATAAAATCTTAATGACTTACAAGAGAACCTTGTAGAGATGGATTCACAGAAAGGAAGGGTTGTTGAAAAGAATTACATATGTACTGTAGTTAGTCACCATGGTAACCTGCCACAGAACCAGGGGTTGGGATATTTTTTTGTCTTGTTTCTCTCCTTTGGACCAACCTCCCAGTATCGTTTTCAGCTTCAGGAAACAGAGTGATCATTTCTAGAATAAGATTTATTTTTATTTCCTTTTTTTTTTTGCAGGTGCTCAACCGAGGTCTGAGAACCCCAAAATGCTGTTGCTACATATTTTTTTTTTCTCCCCAAATCAGAAAGCAAAGTGTTACCATAGTAACATGACTATGTTAGAAATGTCTATTTGCATAGCACGTATAAAATAGGTTTTTTATTTCTTTTTTTTTTTTTATTTTGTGGGGGCTTCAGGGGAACAGCCGTGCTAAAGAGAAAAATTTTAACCTGAAACCCCCTTCTAAGACCCTCAACAAAATCCACAGAACACATCAGGCAAGGGAAAACACAACACAGAAAATAACTGCTGGCACACCTTGTCATTGTCCAATGGCTTCCTCATATTTGGGGGCTTATATTTCCCCCATTTTCTCTCAGGAGAGGTTTTGGATTTTTTTGTTGTTGTTTTTAATATGCTCCCGTTGTAATTTTTGGGATGTTTATCCTAGAAGCAATTTCTCTTTTTTTTAATGTATATATATGTGTGTGTTTATATTCACACACACATCTATATGTAAAACCATGACAAGTTAAGACTCTTTAATTGCCGCAAATGAATTTCACATCTTCTGGTGTCGATTCTGTGCAATCTCAAAATATATATATATAATAATAATAATAATAATAATTAA